>NC_056743.1:382844230-382984976 GCF_019279795.1 Protopterus annectens | reverse complement strand
AGACAGAGAGAGACACACACACACAGACAGAGAGAGACACACAGAGACAGAGAGACAGAGACACACACACACAGAGACAGAGACACACACAGAGACAGAGAGAGAGAGACACACACACACACACACACACACACACACACACACACACACACACACACAGACAGAGAGAGACAGGCAAGGGGGCTAGAGGGTGGGAAACCAGGACTGCAACAGTGAATACACTTGAACATCTACATTTATAGTAAGTGTATGCAACTGTACTATGTTCTTCGTGTTTCACTGTTGTAGTCATCACACTTGGGTTAATTCCCAAAGCTGAAGAATGGGTGGAGGCAGTCAAAAAGAGTTGTTGCTGGCTAGTATGCCCTGCAGGACTGCTGTTGCAAAACCCACCCTGGATTTGGAAAAGATAGGCAGGTGATAATGCTTGGTGAAGGTGTTAACAGAACTCCAGGTAGAAGCTTCCAAAATGTCCCTGGTAGGCCCCCCCGAGGAATGCTGTACAGGTTATAGTTGCCCTAGTGGAATGTGTTCAGACCCCCACAGGGGGTGGTTTCCCATGGTGTTTGTAA
Organism: Protopterus annectens; assembly: GCF_019279795.1. Classification (NCBI taxonomy): domain Eukaryota; kingdom Metazoa; phylum Chordata; order Ceratodontiformes; family Protopteridae; genus Protopterus; species Protopterus annectens. Next base: position 382,984,404 of record NC_056743.1, on the reverse strand, counting down.
CAGAAATGCTACAGTATGCTATCCATTTGGAGATGGTTTGTTTTGATATGGCCTTGCTCTCTGCCCCTGGTGCAAAGCTGACTAGTAACTGGTCAGATTTCCTGAAGGGCTTAGTCCCATCAAGGTAGAATCAGAGTTGTATGTGCACATCTAAAGAGAGTGCTGGATCCTTTCCCCTTTAGTTTGAGGATTAGGGGAAAAAGGTTGGCAAATGGATAGATGGGTTGAGAGCCACACTGGACACCACTTTAGGCATAAAAGTAGGGTTAGTCCTGAGGGAGACCCTGTCAGCATGAAAAATAATTAAGGGTTCCACAGCCATAAGTGCTTGTAGCTCAGACACTCGTAGCTGAAGTGATGGCCAGAAGCAAGGCTGTTTTCCAAGAGAGGAATTTTAACTCTGCTGATGCTGCAGGCTCAAATGGGGGGTAGTGTGAGCTTTTCCAGCACAAAGATAAGGTCCCAAGCAGGGGTGGGGGCTCTCCTTGGTGGCCTTAAGTTGTTGGCCCCTCAGGAACTGTTTGATGAGAGGGTGAGAGAAGAGAGGTGGCTCAGTGTTGTAATGAGAAGAGATGGCAGAGGCATGGATCTTAATGGAAAAGAAGGATAGGTCTCTGTGCAGTAAATCTGCTAGGTAATCCGGAATTAGGAGTTAAAGAGGGCAGGGCTGTGTCCACTCCTTTAGAATGAATCCAGGAACAATACCTTTTCCACTTATCAGTGTAGGATTTCCTTGTACTGGGTCTTCTGGCTTCAAGAATGACGTCCAGCACCTGCTTGCTTAGGCTAGCCACTGGGGAAGAACTCAAGGAATAAGCCAGGCTGCAAGGTTCTGGGTTTGCAGTTGTGGATGCAAGATCTGTCCCTCCTGCTGAGTGAGGAGGGTTGGGATCTGGGGTAGGTGCCATAGTGGCACCGGTGACAGACTGCGCAATAGTGGGTACCAGTGCTGGCATGGCCAGTATGGGGCCATCAGGGTTACCCTTGGTCTTTCCTGCCTTGAGTAATACTCTTCTAAGAAGAGGCAGAGGGGGAATGCATAGATTGAGAGGTTTACCCAATGGAAGGATAGGGCATCCACTTTCCAGGCCCTGCTGTGAGGCATGTCCTGGTGCAGAATGTGCTGAGCTGGTGATTGTAGGGGGAGGCAAAAAGTCCACCTCCGGGGTCACCCATTTCTGGGTTAGAAGGCTGAAGGAGTTGGGGTCTAATTGCCACTCATGTGGGTCTAGGAGATTTCTGCTTAAGTTGTCTGCCAGAGAGTTTGTTTGCCTGGCAGGATTTGAGCTTGCAGATGAATATGCATGGCCAAAGCAATGTTCCACAGGGTCATGGCTAGCCTGCAGAGTGGGTTCCCCCCTGCTTGTTGATATACCACATCACTATGGTGTTATCAGTTTTTATTAGAAGGGGTCCTGGTGATAGCAGGGATCTGAAAGCTGTCAGAGCATGCTGAACAGCTAGCATCTCATTTTGGCTGATGTGCAGATGAATTTGATTTGGGCTGCAGTGGCCCTGAATGCACTGGTCATCCAGATGTGTCCCCCAGGCATAGTCTGATGCATCTGTGGTTAGGGTCAGGAAAGGTGGACAATTTTTGCTTAATAAGTTCCAAAATATGTTGCTGGTATTTCAACATGTGGAATTGCTAATTCAATGCCCTAATGGCGAGAGTTGCAGAGGTGTATACCTTTTTACCCCATCTGTCTAAAGCTCGGGAATCCCTGTCCGAAGGGGTGGGATTCTTAGCTGTAGTTGCTTTTATCCATTTAGGCCCTTGGGACATGACCTCTGGGTCAGCAGTAGGATTTTTGAAAAGAAACTTGTGAGAGTCAGGGACTCTGTAGTACCTGTCTGGTTTCCTTGGAGCAGGGGGGTAAAGTATCAGGAGTTAGACTGGATTCCATAAAGACATCATCCACAACATCCAGAACAGGAGGGATAGCTATGGGTCTATGCTGTGGCAAATCTAAACATTTCCTGAGTCTCTTTTTGGACTGAGGATAATCCTGATATTCCAAGTGGAAATGCTCTCTTAAAGTATGTAGGGTTTCACCAAAAGAAAAATTCTCTGGAGGGGAAGCAGGAGGAATGGATTCCTCTGCATCTGAATCCTCATAAGCAGATAAAGGCATGTCTTTATATTCAGAAACTTCAGAGGACTCAGTCAGTTAAAGCTGCTGGGGACAGGTCTCTTTCTCTTAGCAGGGGAAGGCTGGCTTCCCCTAATCAGCATGATGAGGTCTTCTGCCATTTTAAGCATTTGAAATTGTGGCAAGGAAGCAGGTGCTTGGGTTTGGGTCATCGTTTTCTTTTTAGGAGTAGCTCGTACTCTTGGCCTTAGAAACTCAGTAGTTTTAGACAGAACTGAAGATATGGAAGTAGTCGTCAGTTTGTGGTAAATATCGGTAATGCGAATAACTTCCTCAGAAGCAGGTGCCTGCACAGCAGCTCGACCTATCCAAGGTAGAGACATCTGTAGGCTCCATAGTCAAAGAATAGTCTTGCGGCATACTGGACTCCGAATGGGTCTCAGTAGCAGCATGCAAATTCATCGAAGCGGGCAAAGGTTGCGAAAGTGCCTCACTGAATACCAACAAACTGGCGACTAGCTTAAGGGAAGCGTAGTCGGCAGGTTTGGACCTGTGTGGTCCTGTCTCTGTCTTTAGCCTTACATTTTTTCAGAAGATTGGTAGACAGGTGGCTTACCGAAGCCATTTCAGAATATGGAGATAGAGAGCGAAAATATTTAGTGACAATAAGAGCCCGACAACGAATAGTTTGAGAGTTGAACAAAGCACAAAACAGACAGCGAGGAACGTCGTGGTCTGGGCCTAAACAGGTGATGCAGTAAGAATGGAAATCTCCATTTGGTATTTGCTTTCCACAAGCGAGACAATTGTTAACTTTTTCTGACATCGGTTAGAGCAAGAAAAAAGTATCCTCAATGGTAAGAGCAAGAAAAAAGGATCCCCAATGGGGTACTTAGCTTTAGAAGACTTCAAGATTCAATTCAGAAACAAAAACTCAGGTAGCGGCGACCGGCACTTGTGAGAACTGTTTCTGCTTCGGGCTCCTCGGCAAGAAAGTCTGATGTAATGATGTCGGCTGCCTGTTTTTATACCCCTGACAACTTGACTTCAGTCCTGAAGTGACAGCAACCGACGCAGAAATACTAAGTCTCTGGTATTCGGGCCAGCTGACGGCTAGCTGCAGGCAGATAACCCAAGTGTGAGGACTGCAACAGTGAAACACGAAGAACATCTTCGCTCTAGCAATAAACTTTTGCTACGTTATCAGAAAGACATTTAACACTGCTGGAGACTATCTACTTTCATTATGTGTCAAAACTCTGGAATGAAACCCCTACACAGTTAAAACAGATAGAAAACTTAAACAGTTCCAAAACTTTGCTTCAACAACGTCTTTGCCTAAGATGGCTCTGTTCTTCCTGCTCACCTGGCTAGCTTTACTAAGACTGCTTTTCTCCAGCTCTTAACAGCCACTTTGCTTCCTAATCTTTTTGTACCTAATTGCTCCTAATACTGCACTTGTTTCCTAAACTCTTAACTTTTCCTCATCCTCTTACACCACTAATTACAATTCTTCCATTTATCTTCCTGCTCATTTCTATAACTTCTCCTTTCATATCTCTCATTGTTTAAGCTACATTCTACTTATTTGTTTGTAAATTACTAAACTATTATCACTAAACTCAAAAACACCTCAGTTTGATCGGTTCCCTGTAGCCATCATGTTATGAACTGTTATATTATGTTATTACTCTATTCAATAATTGGCCACCACTGGCACTAAGGGTCCCCTCCTACCTGAGGAAGGAAGTGAACCCTCAGCACTAATGACTCCCAGCCCAAAGCCAATCTTGGATCCGAGCTACCTAGTGTCAAAGCTCCAAGAGGGAGGGACAACTACAAAAAACTTGGTGTTGACTTGCCTTCCCAGAACTCCGTGCTGAAACTTTGGCACAAATTCTCCTCTCAATCAGATGGCATTGATGTCTAAACAGATAGGGAAGCAGTTGGCAAAATTGTCAGCAACTCCAGTGCTGACAAAGGTGCTCTGGTTCCAGTCAGATCCAATAAGACTAGACCCAAAGGGCAGATTGGTACAGATTCAGGAAGTGGAGGGGTATGATGGGCAGTACTCGATACCTTCCCAGGCTTCGGGACCAGGATAACCCCAAGCTGGATTTGCATTCTCAAAATTTCATCTTCATCCTTTTGACATCTAGCTCTGTAAGACTTTGAGATGAACAAGTAGATGATGTCACTGATGGTTGTCTCATCTGTACTGGAGGCTAGGGGAGTACAATCTGGGACACACCAATTCCAGGGAGTACCTAGCTCTTGGAAAAGGAGATTTAAGTAGAGGGGTCACTGGATACAATCATCAAGCACTTTTCAGGTAAGGTCCTGAGCAAAGATGTCTGCTCTGGAGAGCAATTTTTTGCAATCTTGACCGGAGATTAATCTTTTCTTTCTCCCTTTTATCCTTCTCATCTGTGTCCTTCTCTTTCTCTTGCCACCTATCCTTAGATTTAAGCCAGTCTTATTTCTTGGAAGGGGATGCAGAAGAGGTTGAAGGAGTAGCCTAAGCCTGTGCTTGAAGGAGCACTTTAAAAACTCATTTGTCCCTGCTCATCTGGCAGTCCACATCCAAATGGGCAGTGGGTCTACATTGGCATGTCGAAAGGGAAAAATCAAACGCCCTTACGTCATCACATATTGAACGAATTGTCACTATCTCGAACAGCGATTTTTTCCCCAGGGAAAAAAAAAATTGCTGGGCCAACAAAAAACAAACAAACCGACAGACAAAATAAAGTGGGGGGGGCTTCACCGAATATACCAACTCCCACATCGCACTACAGTTACTACAGTGGAGGAAACAGCAAATTCCCAACGGCCCAGCTATTTTTTTCCTTGGGGGGGGGGATCGCTCTTCTGGCCGGTTGAGATTTAGGCAATTCATGTTATATGCGTCGATGTAAGGGAATTCAATATTCAGCCCTGTCGACATGCTAATACAGACCCCATGGACAGTGCCCAAGCAAGCACTTGGGAGTGGGGATACTGGGGTGGGAGTTTATGCCCACACTCTGAACAGTTTTTGAATCTGAAGGATTCAGACATGGTGAAAGCAGCAGAAAAATCCCACAGGAAAAACAAAAGTTAAACAGAACACACAGTTCTACAAACTAAACTAATATCAATACTAATATTATTTTCCTTTTTTTTTTTAAATGACTAAGACAGATTCTAGGCAAGAGTCTGAAAATGCAAAAAAGGACAGATTGTTAACAACTGCACCAATAATCTAACTGTAAAACTAAACTTAAAACGATTTAGGAATAAGAGAGATACAAAACTCTTGGTAGGAGGAGGAGTTAGCTTTGATCCACAAGGGATACAGTGCACCGTAGGAGAAATCTTTAGCTTTGGTCCACAAGGGATACAGTGCACTGTAGGAGAAATCTTTAGCTTTGATCCACAAGGGATACAGTGCACTGTAGGAGAAATCTTTTGCGCATCCGATGACTTCAAGTAGCAAATGAGATCTGAGTAGCTAAGGTGGAGTCCAGAAAATTATGGGTAGGGGAGGTATCAGAGCTCTGGATCAGTGCCAAGGTCAGAGCAGACATCCCATATGCATATGTCTGAAACAGATGGGGGGGAAAAAAAAATATATTATATATATATATATATATATATATATATATATATATATATATATATAAAATGGATCTCCTTCAAAACATCTAGTACTCACATTGTCTAATCCCACATCATCTACCCTGACTTCATTGAATCTTTATTACATCAAACTTGCGGAACAATGAAAGCAAACTCCGGGAAAGGAGCCACTTTGCTACCACACTGAACTTTGTTCTTCCTCTACTGTAGTGCAATCTCAGAGTTGCTATATTTAGTTAGGGGTCGAAGCCCCCCTTTTGGGGGGGGGGGGTTGCTGTTTGTTGCTTTCTCCTGGTGGTCGAGTGGTTCCTTTCCCAGGGTTCGTTTCTGTTGTTCTGGGAGTTCGATATAATGAAGATTCGATGAAGTCAGGGTAGGTGAAGTGACATTTGATAATGTCAGTATTCACTGTTTTGAAGTAGAACCATATGTATGTATATGTATATCCAATGCTGTTTATTACGGACACTCTAATATACTACACTATACAAGTATATTGCATTTACTAAACTATGTAAAACATCCTCAATTATTTTTCATTTTGCTTTTGAGCGTCTCTGTAAAAAGGCTCTGACCAGTAGGAATAACCTGGTTAAGAAAACATGCTTTCCCATGGCTAAGTTTGGAGCATACACATGATTTGCCTTTCAATTCACAACTCCTGCTGTGGAATTCCAGTCCAGTTGCTTACTTGTGCTTTCATAAAATAAATACAGTCTTGTTCCTTCCAGTTTCTCTGGTACAGCAGAAATTCTTATGTTTTCCCTATGTGCTCTGTCCTCTTAATTCTATTATTTTTTTGAAACATCTCTTTTTGAGCAGTCTCATATTCAGCCACCCTTTTCTTCATTTTGACCTATGATTTTTGCAGTTTTATCACCTCATCTGAATACCTGTTTAAAAGCTTCTTTCATTTTTTTCTACCCTTTTGTTATTGGAGTTGATATACTCCCATCAGTGTTTCATTTATTTTACTCAGCTCTGAGTACATTTGACTTATTTTCTCCTCTAGGTTACTGAAATCATGTCTTGCACCAAAAGTGGAGCTTGAACTAGTTTTTTTTCTTTTACTTTTTTTTTTTTTTTTTTTGCTGAACAGCTGCAGCTGTAGAAATCTTCCACATCAGTGTTTTTTTCTCACCTTTTGTGATTGATTTTCTTTCAGGTTCTCTGAATTTCTTTTTTGATGGCATCCAGGCAGTGCACTTACTAGCCAGTTACTGAAATTTACTCAAAAATATGAGTTTACTGGCCGTCTCTTCCGAGTTTGTTTTCACACTGTGAGAGCTGAAATTAATCTGTTACTCAATGTGCAGCCATCTTGGAAGTCCTAAAAAAGGCATCAGGTTTTTATTCAAAAAAGCAAATTCCTGACAATGTAGTAAAAAGCCTTACAGAGAGTCCTGGGAGGCTTTTTAGTGCGGCACCGGGATCTTTAATGTTTGAATAAAGACATACCTTTTATGCCTTCATTAAAACTCTTGTGATGGCTGGACTGTTGATAAATGAGTCAAATGAAAGTATAAAAAAAATCAACTTTGCACCTGGAAAAAAAAAACAGTAAAGGAAGGAAATATTCAATAAAAGTAAAACAGGAAAAGCAGACTCACAAATGTACACACAGTCGCACTCGCGCACCATTGTGCATGCTCATTCACACACGCACGCTTACAAAACATATTTCAGAATGGACAAGTGGCCTTTTTGGGTGAGAGTTATCAAAAACCACTAGACATCCTACACATACAAAAGTTGTAAAAGAGCAGGTCAAGGAGGTCACTAGCTGTCCATTATAATTTTAAGAGCTTGTCCTGCATAGTATTGCAGGAGTTCTGACCTTACAATGCAACTGATGTAGAAGTTTAAAGCTCTATACTCAGACATCTTGGATGCCATCAGTCAGGGCAGTCTGGTCACCTAACAAACCACAACTGCTGAGGATGGCACACTGTGATAAATCTTCAAAATCTGAAATTTCTTTTTGAGTAATGTTAAGAAAGGTGCTCTTTGAAGACAGGAACTTCACAAACCTCTCTGCTACAAATAAATCATATGCTGGTGGAAAATTGCTAAAGAAAGAAATACCAAATAACACATCAGTTTTCTTTAAGTAAAAATGCCTGTAAATTTTAATACGCCAAAGTTAAGGAAATTCCAATAAAACTTCCTTCAACCGACTTCCCTAGCCATTACCAGATGATTTTTCTGAGGGAAGGAGGGAGAATTAAGCAGGACATGATGGTCTGCCCCCTCCTACTCTCCCCCCATCAACACAAAACTTTTTCCCAACATGACTTGTTTCAAATTGCTAACAGTAAGCCACTGTCTGGGATATCACCTCTGGAACGAGAGATTTCAGCACTCCACTATCTTTTCAAACTGTAGCCTGCTAGTAAAGCATGGTGAGAGAACTTATTTTTAAGACTCTCTTCAAGATGGTAATCTCATTCCTATGTTCCTGTACCCTGCAAATTATATAAAAGCAGTTTCTGCTACTGCTTTAATCAATCAGCTTCATTTGAGAAGAGATATGGTCTCCACAAACCTTGCTGTAGAAAAGTAGTTATTGGTTTGAACAAAGAAACGGAGGTTGATGGATGCTAAACAATCACAATGCTCAATTCTCTAACCAGGTGGAGTTACTGAAAAAGAATACTCCCAGGCATTTCCCCTAGGAGGATATGCATTTCTCTAAATAAAAAGAAAAAAAAAAAAAACAAAAAGGTGGTGTGACAGTGCACAAAAGCATTCTTACGAGTACTAGGGTGCAGCATACAACCGCCACAGATGCCTTACTCCTCCTCTTAGTCTTCTTGAAAGACTTGGACTCGATTTAACAACCAAGGCTTCTGAACAGTCTTAGATGAACAGATCTGGCAGCAACAGCAGCTACTTAAGCAACACCAAGCAGAAAATGTCAAGTAGAATAATGGTTCTTTCAAGCTTGGTGTGTCAGTTAGGAGATTGTCCAAGGTTTAGTGTACAGCCATCTTTTACAGTAACAACCTATCAAGTACACTTCCATCCAAAACCCAATGCCTCAGCCCTGATAAATTCCACAACTCAAGTATGCTTGTTCTACAATCAGCTACATAATGTCTCACAGACAGTTAACTTTGAATTTAAGGTAAGTTAGTCCTTTATGCAGACTAAAAAAGCTAGGGGAAAGATGTAACCTCTCTACTTAAACCCAAAGTACAATTGTGTAAGAACTTATAACAGCAGATGTCTAACTTAGCACTTCTGCAGTATTCCTTACTGCTGGGATATCCTGCCAAGGATAACCATACATCCAGCCAGCATACCTAAGCTTGGGCCCATCCATGCCCCATATGTCAGACTTTTATCCTACAGCTGAAAGCGTGAGGAGAATAAGTGACATACACAAGCACAAAGCCCTCAGAAAGTACAGTTGTGTACACTTACCATAATGTAGATGCTCAAGTGTATTCACTGTTGCAGTCATTACATTTGGGTAATCTGCTGGCAGGTTGCCCTCAGTCACAGATCCAGTAACTGCGGCCCTGCAAGAGGCCTCCAAGGAATCAAAACCACATTGCAAAGTATGCTTTCCAACCTGTTCTGCTGAATGCAATTCCTGTAATTCTTTATTTTTCCACATAATCAGAAATCAACATAATTTTCTGTTTCAGTAAACCCATAACATGCTGTTTATATTTAAGCATATGAAACTGGCAGTTTAAGGCCCTAATTGCCAAGGTTGCAGACGTATAAACCCTCTTTCCCCATCTAACCAGTGCCCTGGAATTTCTATCAGAAGGGGTAGGATTTTTTGGCTGTAGAGGCCTTTACACCCTTGGAACCCTGTGAAATAGTCTCAGGATCAGCAGCAGGATTTTTGAATAGAAATTTGTGAGAGTCAGGAACCCTGTAATATCTGTCTGGCTTACTTGGAGCCGGAGGTAGGGAAGCAGGAGCCATGCTTGATTCCGAAAACACCAACAATGTCTAATACAGGAAGTATTGCCAAAGGCCTATGCTGAGGAAGGAGGAGGAAATCCCTAAGCCTCTTTTTTGATTCAGAGAAGTCCTGACTCTCCCAGTGAAAATGTTCCCTTAAAGTATGCAAAGTTTCTCCAAAAGAATAATCCTCCAGAGGAGATGCAGATGGGATGGATTCTTCTGCATCAGAATCCTCATAGGGTGGAATAGAAAATTCCTGATCAGAAGAGGAATCAGAAGAAATGGAAATCTGATCTGAAGATTCATAATCAGTGCCTTGCCTACACTTCTTAGCAGGGGGTGGGGGGGGACCCCTGATCAAGGTAATAAAGTCTTCAGCTATTCTGATCATCTGTTTTTTTTTAGGCATAGGGGCCTGAGCACATGGCTCATGCGTCATTTTTTAGACATAGAAGTTTTTGATCTTGTTTTTGAGGCTGGTGTCGGTTTAATATACAAATGTTGAGGCCTGAAAACCCCCTCAGAAGCCGGTGACTGCTCAGCGGCTCCGGACCCATCCGAGGGAAGAGACATCCACGGGTTCAATACTCTGAGAATTCCACAGAATACCGGACTCAGAATAGGCCTCGGTAGAGGCCTGCGACTCAAAGTAGCGGGTATCAGGGGCTGAGAAAGCACCTCACCGAGTACCGGCAAACCAGCGGCTGGCTTAGGAGAAGCTTCGTCGGTTTTGGACCTCGACGGTCTGTCTCTGTCTTTTTCTTTGTGCTTTTTGTGAACTCGTGTAGTTGGATTGCTAACAGACAACATTTCAGGATAATTAAATCTTGATCCAAAATATTTAGAAGCAAAAATATACAGACGCTTAATAGTGCATTGATTAAATCTAGCACAAAACCAACAGCAAGGCACGTTATGATCTGGGCCTAGGCAAGGAATACAGTACAAATGAAAATCCTTATGAGGTATTTGCTTCCCACAAGTAATGCAATTATTAACTTTAACATTGGTAAGGAGCAAGAAAAAGTTTCCCCAACGGGGTACTTAGCTTTAGTTTGAAGACTTCGGTTCTGAAACTCGAATGCGAAAATTTCAGGAGTCGGCCGACTGGCACTTGCAAACTGCTTCTGCTTCGGGCACCACGCGGCAAGAAAGACTGAATAAAATGGCGTCAGCTGCATGTTTTATACCCCTGACGACCTGACATCATGGAAGAGGAGACAGCAACCGATGCAGGACTCAAGACTTTGTTATTCAGGCCGACTGAGTGCAACCTGCCAGCAGACTCCCCAAATGTAATGACTGAAACAGTGAAACACGAAGAACATCTGAATTACCCCAGAGATTCAGGGGCAGCATCTTCTTCTTTCAGCTTTTCCCAGTTAGGGGTCACTACAGTAGATCATCTGTCCGCTCATGATTGGCAGTGGAGTTTTACGGTGTTGAGTTGCCAGGCCAGCACCCAAACTTCCACAGAAGGCACACACACTCATACCTAGAGCCAGTTTAGAGTGTCCAATTCACCTACTGTATGTCTTTGGGATGTGGGAGGAAATCCACACGACCACAGGGAGGACATGCAGACTCCGCACAGAAGGCACCCCAGCCGAGAACTGAACAGGAGAACCTTTTGCTGTGAGGTGGCAATGCTAACCGTTGCACCACTGTGGCTGCTCAAATTCAGGGGCAGTATATGAGGGACAAAATAACATTGCACATGTACATCAAGAAAACGGAAAAAGAAAAGAAATCCCTCAGCCAGAAAAGAAAAAAAAAAGGAAACCTAACAGGAGGAAGGAGGGAGGGACAGGATATTGTAACCAGTGAGGAGTAGGACATTTACTGTTATGCTAACTTCTTCCACAACTGTACTATATCCTTCTTTAATTACCGTTGCAGTATTCCTCATTATTGTGAGTGTACTGAAGAGCGAGTGGGAGGAGGAAAAAGGTACCGAAGAGTCCTCCAAAAACCATGGTGGATGGACTTAGCAAAACCTGTTCTGGTCCTAAAAAATACATCCAACTAATGGTGCTTAAAGTATGCACAGAAAAGCAAACAGCAGATTCCAGAATGGATCTAGCATCAAGACCCTTAAAAAAGCATTGGGCAAGGCAACTACCCTAGTAGAATGCGCCTGAACAGATGAAGGAATCAGTTTCCCATGAAAACAGTAACAGAAGGAAATGGCAACAGAAGTCCAAAAAGAAATGTTTTGTTTGAAAACCGCCAAACAAAATTTCTTAACCTGAAAAGAAACAAAACGCTGTTCAGGATTTCCTCTTATCTAAATAGTATCTAAAATGTCTATACAAATCCAAAGAATGAAGAATCCTCTCACTTTTATTTTCAGGAGAAGGAAAAAAAGGAAGGAGGATGAACAGTCTAATACAAGAACAAATCACTGACAATCTTAGGCATAAACACAGGATTAGTTTAGAGTCTCTTTGAAAAACTAAAAAGGGAGGAATGGCCATAACAGCCTGAAGTTCAGAGACTCCTTCGGCTGAAGTCAGAGCCACCAACAAGAGTTTTCAAATGCATAATTTCAAAGTGAAAGAGGTTGCTGGTTCAAAAGGTGACTGGGTCAGCTTTTCAAGAACATAGTTCAGATCTCAAGGAGGAAGAATGGGTTTTCTTCATGGTGCAAGATGAAGGATGCTCATTACAAACTGTTGGACCTCAAACCTAGTAGAAAGTGGTGGATCCAGCAGCAGACAGGCTGAGATAACTGACAAATAACCTTTAACAGAAGAATATTCCAGACTAGAACTGAACAACTCACACAAATAGGAAACAGGAATCCCCACAGAAAGAGGGTTATGTTCATTGTGGTGACACCAAATAGAAATTCTCTTCCATTTTGCTGCATAAGATCTTCTAGTGGTGGCACTTCTTGCCTCCTGTAAAACCCAAAGCACATCCTCAGAAAAGCGGTGCCAGACAAGAATGAAAACCATATCGCTCAGTGTCAATTTTACTATGAAAAGATGGAGGAAGAATAAATTCCTACAGGGGAAGGGAATGACAAACCATGGGGAGGCTTCAAAGCCAACAGGACTTTATTTAAGCCCTTCAGTAAAGTCTTGCCTTTCTTTCTGGAGGTCCTTAGCAATTGGAGAACTATGCTTAATTTTCTGTTTCTTTTAGGTACATAGATATACAAAAGGCCAACAACCACCAGGGCCTTTATAAGCCAGCTGTGCAAACCAACCCAATTATGCCCTCATATAACATGGGCATCTATTTGGAGGGGGTACGTTAATTAGGAAGTTGCTAAATGTTCGGTGGGGGGTTAAGACAGTTATGGAATCTTTATTGTCGGCTTTCGTCTATCAGAGACATGGAGGACAGACTGAGGGTGACTTTTCAATTTCCCATTTAATGGTCAAGGTTACATTTTTTTATTTTTATTTTACATTTGTTGACCGGGATAGTCCAACTGGATGCATGTCCATTTTCAGCGGAGGCCCAGGGAGAAAAACTCCAAGGGTAAGCAGATACAGCATTTCGTAATACCAGCATTACATATTACAAACAGACTATTTACAGTGATTATACAAGTAAGCAAGTTAAACAAGTTCCACATGTTAGAGTTAATCCCGAGCGTAAATCAGGATTAAATTAAATTACACAGTAAACTGGTTAACAGATTTTTACACATTCTAGAGAGAGTTAGCCAGGCTTGATACATTGACATAGCCAGTTAAAGTGCCAAATGCTGTTTGAGTCCAGTTTTAAATTGACCTAAGGTAGAAAGTAAGGTAATATCAGCTGGAAGAGAGTTCCGGGTTCTACTTACAAAGTTTGCAAAGAGAGAGTCACCAGTTGTGTAATTAATTTTGCTAGTCTGAATTAGTAATTTGTTAGAGGATTGAAGCGGTCTAGGATTGTTATAGGGGGTGATAATATTTTTAAGTGCAGGAGTATTGTCCGGATTATAGAGGATTTTATAGGCCATAATCAGTTGGTTATACTGGATTAGGCTGGGTAGTTCAAGCCACCCAAGCTGATTTAGATTGATGCAATGATGTGTCCTAAAAGGCAGCCCAGTGGCAAACCTGGCAATGCGGTTGTAGCAAATTGAGTTTAAGGACAGTCTTGTTTAAATTCGAGAGTAGAGGCGATGAATACAGAAGGGTTGAAAGAAGGTGACAGCGAGCTATGGCAATTTTAGCTGGAGGGGTTAGGAAGGCTTTTATTCTGTAAAGTGACCCTAGTTTTTTATTGATGGTTTTGATAGTTTGGTTAACATGTAGGTCAAATTTTAGATTATTATCTATGATGATACCTAATAGTTTTGTAGAGGGGTCAGGGGAGATTATTGTGCCATCATTTGAATTTATGGTAAAGGTTAAAGTGGTAGACCTACGTGTTGGTGAAAAAAACAGCATTTTATTTTTTTGGGGATTTAGGATCAGACGACGTTCAGAAAGCCCGTTTTCTACTGTATTAAAGGTGGTCTGGGTAGCTGACCATAACTCTATTGGAGATGTGGCCAAGCAAATCAGAGTATAGTCATCAGCATATTGGATACAGCTGACTTTTGGGATGACAGTATAAAGGCCGTTAATGAAGATGGAGAACAGCAAGGGCCCTAGTATAGAGCCTTGTGGTACTCCAAGGGTGTTAGGTAGAAGATTAGAAAGTTTGTTCTGCTATTCAGGTAGGAGTGAAACCATTAAAGGGCTCTAGTATCTAGACAGAATGTTTGCAGGGTGTGGATTAAAAGTTGGTGATCAACCATATCGAATGCCTTGGGAAGATCCAAGAAGAGGGCTGAGGATATATAATTATTGTTGCGATTATGGTTTATGGTGTTGGTAAAGGCTAGGAGGGCTGAAGTAGTGCTGTGATGAGGACGGAAGCCATGATGAGTGTCTGCCATAAGGTGATTCTGGATTAGGTGGTGCATGAGTTGTCTATGAATACATTTTTCCATAAACTTTGCAAGTGGAGAGAGTATAGCTATTGGCCTATAATTGGAGAATTCAGTAGAGCTGCCTCCTTTGTGAAGTGGGATTACATAGGACATTTTCCAGATGGTGGGAATTTTAGCTTCTACTATGGTTTGATTGATTAGTATTGAGACGGGGTACGCAACAGCATCAGGTGATTTTTGTAGGTACTCGGCAGGGAGTTGATCAGCAGAGTGTAGTGGGTTTTAATTTTTTGATCAAGGTACGGATAAGTGAAGTGGCGACTGGTTGGAAGCTGAAAGTGAGTAGGTTTCTAGGGGTGGTACTTTCAGGACCAGGGGAGCTAGGAGGTAGTTGGCTAGCTAGGGCTTGAATTGTCTCGGTAAATAATCGGTTAAAACTGTCAGAAACATCTTCAGGGCTTTTATCAATAGTAGCAGCAGGGATTGGGGTTGAAGTTTATCCAGGATGTAGTAGATTATTTAAACCTGCCCAAAACTTGAGGGATATTTTGATTTACTGTCAATTACAGTAGTATTGTTTTTTTATCTTGTAAAATGGATTTTTTTAGTTTCATTCCCGGAATGCCTGTATTTAATGTGATCTCGGGGGGGTCTTTAGAAGAACGCCATAAAGCCCATGCTTTGTTTCTAAGGGTAATTTTGAGTTTAGACTCTTTAGAAAGCCAAGGCGCAGTTTTTGCCTTTGTTCTCTTTGAATGAACAGGTGCATGCAAATCAAGGATCTCAGGGAATTTGTTGTTAAAGTATGCTACTGCTTCCTCTAAGGGGAGGTGTTTTAGAATAGACCAATTACATGAGTTTAGTTCTTGTTGGAATTTAGCAGGGTCAAAGTTTTTATTGTTTCTAACCTTTCTGAGTAAGGGCTGTTGGGAATTAATGGCTTTGTGCTTAATTGCATATGTGAGAAGGTGATTGCTTAGGCCATCAGGGAGGGTACCACAGGTGTACAGTTGGGGGTAACTATTTATGAGTACCCAGTCAAGTATGCTTTCTTTTTGGTTGGGTTTACCTATCCTGGTAGGAGTGGATATGATTTGTGTAAATGCATGCAGGTTAATATGGGTGGTTGGGGATTCTGAGGAACAGGTGCCCCAGTCTATGTTAAAGTCTCCAAGTAGTAGGGTTTCTTGGGGGTAGTGACATGATAGCCAATGCAGGATATCTTCACGTGTAGATATATTGTTACCTGGGGGAATGTACATACAGATGATATTAATGCATTTATTTTTATTAAGTTGCAATTTGGTGGCAAGACTCTCTGAGTTATTAATCTGAGGTGGTTGTATTACATTCAACTCAGGTTTAGAGTACAGCTACCCCACCCCCCTTCCTGGAAGCACGATCCAGCCTGTGTATGTTGTACACAGGTGGTAACACTTCCTTGTCTGTAGGTTTTAACCAGGTTTCAGATAAACAGAGAATCTCAGGGAAGTGGACATCCAGAAATGCATGCAATTCATGTACCTTGTTATTAATGCTTCTAATACTGAGATGACATGCTAGGAGAGAGTTAGTTGGCCTATTAATTGTAGGTTTGTAGCTTAGATTGAAAGTAGAGGGGTATGTGTATCTAAAGTGGGTGAGCCAGGGTTGGAGTGAATATCACCACCAAGTATTAGGTTAAGTCTATACTTGGTGGTGAACTTCAGGAATTTGTTTATTAGTTTGTGGTAGTGTTTGGATCTAGAGCTAAAGTGCCTGGGGAGGAGATATTGATAGACTGAACAAAATGTTGGACAGTACCTGGTACTGTAGGTATGGTTGAACGTGGGAGGATTTACAGCTGGGGTGATAGTATGGCCTTTTGGGACCTGAAATCCCATGAGAGACTGGTTTTCATACAAGGTAAGGAGGTATGGTGCGAACAAGAGGGGTAGTAAAGAGGAGTATATCATTATTTGTGATTCAGCTAGTGAGTTAAGGAACTGTTTTACCTGGTGATGCAACACCAGAAGATAGAGTGGTGAGGTTAAGGTACTGGAAGGAGGATGGGAGAATGCCAGATGAAAGCTAAGAGGTGCTATTAAAATGTAGGTAGAAGAATGGGGGTGAGAGGAATTATCCCAGATGAAAGCAGATAGGATCTAGAAAGTGGGGGAGTGGCTATAGTACTTTAAATTTAGAGGTACTGGGGGCGGGAGGGAATTGGGGGCAGGGAGGGGAGGGAAGAGAGCCTGAGCATAGCGAGGGCGAATGTAGCAGGGCTATTGCAGTTTACAAAGTTTCCTAAGGTGTCCTAAAGCTATAAGGCAAGTATTATAGCTCAATGTAAGAGTCAGTTTACTTAAGCTACAGGGGAAGGAGGCAAACACTCGAGCCCTATGGCTGACCAAAATGGTGACCTGCTTAATTACACAGCACTGCAAGTGAAAGCTTAGCAAATGCTTTTTGTATAGGGTTAGGGATGGACTCAGTTTCACATGGATAGAGAGCCTTTTTCAGAGCATGGGGATACTTTGAGGACACATATCTGTCTCACCAGTATGTTCTATTTATGCTGCAAACAAAATTTAAAGTCTTTGGATCTAGTGTTTCATTTTCCAGATGTACAAAAGGTCCATCAGTGCTGGATCTGAGGATACCTTATATGCAAGGCTTAGCTTACCTCTCAGTAACCTGTAGGAGACTTGAGTACAGAGATAGGGCGATCTGTAGAGGACAAGGTGGTAATATCCTTGATTCTCCTGGTGAGGAACCTCTGTCGGTGTTCCAACTGTTGCATATGCCTGGTCAGGTACATGCTGAAGGGGCACTGTACTCAATGATGGGTCTGATAAGAGCGGAGTAAAGTGGTACTTCACTTCCTTGGACCTAGATGCCATACCCTTACTTATAAGCTAGGCAAAAATAGAATGATTTTCTTACTACCTTCACTATTTGCTAGTCAAAGGCCAGATTTAACACCCCCTGGACAAACCTTGGATGATCTAAGCCTAGATGTACCTCTGTTAAAGAACCTAGAATTTCCTCCCGAACAAAAATTTGTGGAATCCCCCTGGGCCTTCCAAAATCATTATCCTAGGCTCCCCCTTCCACTCCTCAATGGAATTTGGCTCAGCCCCAGCAGACATGTGAGTAGCCTGCTACATACTGACTTCCAGTGGAGTCACGGCAGTAGACATCTGAACTGAATGGTCTGCAGTGTCATCATCAGACACAACAGAGATGTCCAGCAGGGGGCTGGAAAGCAGAAGTCTCTGGTTTCAATTTCTTAATTCTTCTCTAAGGAAGACTAGATGTCAGGGCAGAAGACTCCGAGGAGATGGTTCCTTGAGCAATAAGCTTAAAGCACTCATTTTCAAGGCAGACTAATATAGAGGAGAGACAGCTACATAGGGTCTTTGGGATGAGGGAATACTCTATGATTGTGTTCCACACCTACGAAAAAAGCATTTATCGTGTCTGTCATTATGGGGAATCTGGTTCCCAGAATCACATTACCCTTTTCTTGAACTACAATAAAGCAGAACTATAGAAAAAGAAGTGTGGGGTACTTATATGCTCAAAAGCTCAGTAATCAGGCCCTGGGCATACGACTTACAGACCAGAACCAAAACACTGCACACAGACTGGTGGGCAAAGAATTTCTGAATGTGTGTGCACTTATCTCACTTGTGTCTCATACTTTCAAAGGCAAGACATACGTTTGATGTATGGTATACTGAAAGGCCCAGGCTTTGGTATGCTGGTCAGACATACAGCTAACCTTGGCAGAATGTCTCAATAGTAAGGAATACTGCAACAGTTATTAAGGAAGGATATCAATAAATACGCACAGCAAGTATTGGAAAGTACAGTTGTGTACACTTACCATAAATGTAGATGTTGGAGTGTATTCACTGTTGCAGTCATTACATTTGGGTTATCTGCTTGCAGGTAGCCCTCAGTCAGCCTGATTATCAAAGTCTTGGGTCCTGCGTTGGTTTCCGTCTCATCTTCGATGACGTCAGGTAGTCAAGGGGTATAAAACATGCAGCCAATGCCATTACATCAGTTTTTCTTGCCCCAGGTGTCAGGTGCCCCCATAATGGGAAAATTATATATAAGGTTTACACCTCCAACAAAAAAGCAAATACACCAGAAAGCTTTAAGCATAGTAAGCAAGAATAGAGGTATAGTCAACAGAAGTCAGGGGGCTGGAGGGAGGGTAACCAGGACTGCAACAGTGAATACACTTGAACATCTACATTTATGGTAAGTGTAGACAACTGTACTATGTTCTTTGTGTTTCACTGTTGCAGTCATTGCATTTGGGTAGATTCCCAAAGCTAAGGAAGGGAGGAGGTAATTAGATAGCATTAGGACTAGCTATAAGGCCCTGCAAGACACCTCTGAGAAAGGCTGTAGAGGTAGATCCAGCCCTGGTTGAATGTGGTCTTATCCCCTGTGGGGTAGGTTTTCCATGGTGCTTATAGCAGAAATGAATACAATGACCTATCCACTTAAAAATGGTTCTCTTTGAAATGGCCTTCCTCTCTGTCCCTGCAGCAAATGCAACCAGCAGCTGTTCAGATTTCCCGAGAGGCTTAGTTCTGTACAAGTAAATTCTAAGTTGTCTGTGTACGTCTAAGGAGTGCAGAATTCGCTCCCCTTTGTTCTGTGGATTAGAAAAAAAGGTTAGCAAATGAATGGGCTGATTAAAGGCCACACTGGATACCACCTTGGGCATAAAGGAGGGATTGGTCCTGAGGGACACCCTGTCCACATGAAAGATGATGAAAGGCTCCACTGCCATGAGGGTCTGTAATTCCGACACCCTTCTTGCTGAAGTGATTGCTAGAAGGAAGGCTGTTTTCCAAGAAAGGAATTTCAACTCTGCATTTGCAGCTGGCTCAAAGGGAGGTAGAGTGAGTTTTTCCAATACAAAGTTAAGGTCCCAGGCTGGGGTAGGTCGTCTCCTGGGTGGTCTTATGTTTTTGGCCCCTCTGAGGAACTGCTTCAGCAGTGGATCAGATAAGAGAGGTGGCTGAAATGGCCGAGGCATGAATTTTTTATGGAAGAAAGGGAAAGGCCCTTGTGAAGCATCTCAGTTAAGTATCGAAGAATGTGTGTTAAATTGGGCACAGTTGTGTCCATCCCTTGTGTTTTGTTCCAGGAACATAATCTTTTCCATTTTTCAGCATAAGATTTTCTAGTACTAGGCCTCCTTGCCTCCAGGATGACATCCATCACTTGCTTACTGAGGGATGGTAACGGAGATATCATGAAATTAGCCAGCCTGCAAGGTTCAGGGTTTGAAGCTGAGTGTAGAATCTGGCCCTCCTGCTGGGACAAGCACGACAGGGGTCTGAGGCAGGTGCCATGGTTCCAAAAGTGACACTGCATAAGAGGGGGTACACCAAATCTGGTGCAATACATATTGTCCTTGGTTTGTCCTGTTTGATCCTTAGTAGCACTTTGGAGAGGAGAGGCAGAGGGGGAAAGGCATAAACTGATAGGAGGACAGGGCATTCACTTTTCAAGTTTGTCTGTGGGGAGTCCTTGTGCAGAATTTGTCCAATTGGTAGTTCTGAGGGAAAGCAAACAGGTCTATCTCTGGGCTCCCCCATTTGTTTCTCAAAATGTTGAATATCTTTGGATCCAGTTTCCACTTGTGTGGGTCTATGCGATTTCTGCTTAGGTCTTCTGCCAGTGTATTTAGCTTGCCTGGCAGGAACTGAGCTTGTAGGTGCAAATAGTAGCTCAAGGCAGTGTTCCACAGAGCCATGGCTAGTCTGCAGAGAGGGTATGAGTGGGTTCCCCACTGCTTGTTTATGTACCACATAACAGTGGTGTTGTCCATCTTTACCAATAATTGTCCTGGAAGAATGTGGTCCTTGAAGGCTGTCAGAGCATTCTGTACAGCTAACATTTCTTTTTGATTGATATGCAGGTGCATTTGACTCTGGTTCCATTTGCCCTGAATGCACTGCCCTGCCAGGTGAGCCCCCCCATGCATAGTCTGATGTGTCTGTTGTTAGGGTTTGGGTCGCAGGGGTAGAGTGAATGGCAGTCCCTTGTTTTGGTGGCAGGCCTCTGCCCACCAAAGGAACTATCTTTAGACAAGGTATGATGGGAATCATTGATTCTAGGTCTTGAAAATATTGGCACCATAGGCTTTTTAGATACGATTGTATTTCCGCTCATGCAGTCTTGCATATGGAATTAGTAGAATGCAGGAGGCCATGAACCCCAGGGCTTGCAGTATTTTCCTTGCAGATAGCTGGGTCTTTGTGGCCAGATTTTTGAAGTAGGCTGTCAAGTGAACTTGTTTCTCTGGCGTATGCCATCTGGGAAGTTGTATTCAAGACTGCTCCAAGGAATACAATTTGTTGGCAGGGTACTAGATGTGATTTCTTTTTGTTTATGGTGTACCCCAAAGAAGTTAGTAATTTCTTTACAAATGCCAGATGGTTTAATAGTATGTCCTGGCTTTCTGCCTGAATTAGACAATCGTCCAGGTATGGGTATATTTGAATATTTCTTTGCCTGCAAAATGCAATGACTAGAGCTAGGCACTTTGTAAATACCCTGGGCACAGTAGATAAGCCAAAGGGTAGTGCATGTAGCCTGCTCTGAAGTGTAGGTATCTTCTGCAAGATTCCCTTATTGAGATGTGCAGGTAGGCTTCCTTTAAATCCAATGTTGCCAACCAGGCATTTTTGCCTAGCATGGGAAGCACTTGATGAAGAGTTAGCATTTTGAATTTTGGGATTAACAAAAAAGTGTTTAGGATAGAAAAGTCTAGGAAAGGACGCCAGGAATAGTCTTTTCTGGGTACCAGGAAAAGTCTTGAGTAGAAACCTTGCCCCTATTCTTCTTCTGGGACAGGTTGAATAGCCCTGATGCTTAGAAGAGTGAGAACTTGCTTTTGAGCCTCTGCCCACTGATTTGGGGGTAGGTCTGGCCAACCGTTTGGTGTGGGTAAGGAGTGGAAATGAAATCTGTATCCTTGGGAAACTATATTTAAAACCCATTTGTCTTGGGGTAATGACTTCCCAGTTTTTTGCATGCAGGGTGAGCTTTCCCCCTAAAGGAACAGTCAGCTGAGAAGGGCTTGGAAGGTTTCAAGTTAAGTCATTTTGACAGTTTATCATAGGGGGGTGTCTGACTAGTCCCATCTTTGGAAGTGGGAGACCCCACTGCTTAGGCCTGCGAGTACCTTGGGACTGAAGTCTGGGTGCTCTGCTGGTTCTGGGTTTGGACTAAGACCTGGAAGAGGCAGGAAAGGACCAATTCTTAGAAGGCCAGTGCCTACTAAATCTGGGAGGCTGTACTTGCAGGAAATCTTTAACAGTTTGCATAGATTTAGCTTTTTCCTTCATCTTTTTAAGTACTACTTCTGCTTTGTTGCCAAACAGGCGGTCTTGGTTTAAGGAAGCATCCAATAATTTAGCCTTAACATGATCTGGCAAAGATTGCTCCTTAAGCCAAGCATGCCTTCTAAGTACAGACCCAGTGACAACAGCCCTGCAAGATGCCTATAATGAATCAAAACCACATTGCAAAGTACGTTTTCCAACTTGTTCAGCAGAATGCATTAAATCCTGTAATTCTTTATTTTCAGCACAATCAGGAATCAACATCATTTTCTGTCTAAGCAATCCAATAATATGCTGCTGATACTTTAACATATGAAACTGGCAGTTTAAAGCCCTAATGGCCAAAGTTGCAGAAATGTATACCTTCTTACCCCATCTGTCCAGGGACCTGGAATCTCTATCAGAGGGGGTAGGATTTTTGGCAGTAGTAGCCGTAATGCCTTTGGGTCCCTGGGAAATGGTCTCAGGATCCGCAGTAGGATTTTTAAAAAGGAACTTGAGAGTCAGGAACCCTATAATACCGGTCAGGTTTTCTGGTAGCCGGAGCTAAAGATTCAGGGGCCAGGCTAGATTCCAAGAAGGCATCATCTACAATGTCCAGTACAGGAGGGATAGCTAAAGGCCTGTGCTGAGGTAGGAGTAAGAATTCCCTAAGCCTCTTTTTGGAGTCAGAGTAATCCTGGCTTTCCCAGCAGAAATGCTCCCTAAGAGTATGCAAGGTTTCACCAAGAGAAATCCTCTGGTGGGGAAGCAGAGGGAATGGAGTCCTCTGCATCAAAATCCTCATAGGTAGGTAAGGGCAACTACTGGTCATCAGAGAACACAGAAATTTCAGAATCCTGATCAGAAGAATCAGAAGGAAAATCAGTTCTGTCTCTCTTAGAGGGAGAAGGGTGGCTTCCCCTGATTAGAGTAATAAGGTCTTCAGTAATTTTGCGATCGTGTTTGTTGCTACAGGTTGTAGGGTGAAGTTTGTGTTGATGATGGGAATGGTAGTTTTGAAAGGAAGGGGAGTTTGTTGGAAAGTGCTAAGATAATTTAATAAATACTTTACTGAAACTGAGTAGCAATGTTTTCTGAGTTGTTTGTGGTGGTGGGTGGGGGTGCATTGACTTTGCCTGGCTGCAGTATATTATTTATTGTAGAACAAAACATGTTTGGGTTTTCACGGGTCTTGGTTTGGATTTCTGAGTAGTAGTTTATCTTGTCTTGTTTAATCTGTCTCTTTGCTTTATTTCTAAGCTCCCTGTAGGATTGGAGAGCAGGTTGGTACTTTGTTTTAGTCCAGTTAACCCATGCCTTGTCTTTGGCTTTAAGGAATGTTAAGGTTTCCTTTTTTAGCCATGGGGCACAGTTGTTACATTTGACCTGCATAAATCTATTGGGGGCTTGAGAACTTAGTATGGAGAGAAAGGTGGAGTTGAAATAGCAGACAGCTTCCTGTAATGGTAGCGGTTTCAAAAGTGTCCAATTGCTCTGTTTATATCCCATCAAAAAACATCTGTTTCACTACAAACTCATTTCTCCCTAGAAGCACTCTGCTCCCTCAATAACCTGCCATACCCCTACAAATCTCACTACACTCTACTCTGATAAACTGTCCAAACACCTCCTCAGCCTAATTCAACAGGTAACTACCATCGTTCTCAGGCGACATACACCCTAACCCAGGCCCCCTTACCCCCTCCTCAACAATCAAACCCATCCCATTCACCGCTCTAAATGCCCAAAGCATAGCCAACAAAATCCCCAACCTCCATGCTTGGCTTCTCTGCAATCAACCACATATCCTGTCTATTTCTGAAACCTGGTTAAAATCTCACATAAAAGGACTCAGAAATAACACTCCAAACTACTCTATCATCAGAAAAGATAGAACCCACAGAAAAGGTGGAGGAGTAGTTCTCCTATACTCATCCTCCCTGTTACCTCTTATTCTAAACATATTCCCCAATTCAACAACGCCAAAATAATTTTGGCCCTACTTCAACTAAATAAACACAAATACATATGCACAGCCTCTCTATACATTCCCTCTGGGGACAACATCTCTGTACTCGAAGATATTCTCTCCTGGCTTTTCACCAACATTAGCAATGAAACAATAATCTTGGGTGACGTGGACATAAATTGGTTCTCCATTCAGTCTCTCACAATTTCTACAAACATTAACCTTTATAATTTCTCTCAGCTAATCAGTTCTACTACTAGACCCTCTAAAAACTTCTCCACTGGTAGTATCCTAGACTGGGTCTTGGTTACTCATCCTCATTATTTCTCCAATAGTGGCACACTTCCCAGCTCCCTCAGTGACCACCTCCCTACATTTGCCCATCCCCTTCCTTCCCCCTTACAAATATTTCATAACTATATTTTCACTCGTTCCCTAAATAACTTTAATCCCAGTACCTTCTCGACCTCACTAAAATCAATAAACTGGAGCCCTCTGAAAACTCTCCCCATGGATAATGCCATATCCTACTTCAACTCAACATTCTTAAAACCTCATAGATTCATATGCCCCTCTAAAAACTACAAGAATAAAAAGCAAATCGGCCCCGTGGTTAACCAAGGACACACTAGCTGCCATGCACCTTAGAGACAAAGCTTGGGCATGCCACCAGAAGAATAAGATCCCCTCCACCCTTAATGAATACTAAGCGCTCCACAACAAAGTCAAAAAGCTTATCATAGCAGACTGCAAAATTTCTCCATACTACAGATAGTAGCCATAAAACAAATCGTAGAAAATTCTGGAATGGGATCTCCACACTCCTCAATCCTGGCAAAAAAAGAAAACCCTTGTCCTGATCCCAATGCTCTAGACATACATCTGGCCACTCAATTCAACTCTTTCTTCATTAACTCAGTTAGCAAACTTACCTCATCCTTCACTAACAATGCTACTCCCCCTACTACTACAACCCCTCCCTTATCCTCACCTTCCCCTTCACTCTCAAATATCTCCACCTCTCAACCTCCTCCTTTCTCTACAAAACCCATTCCCACATCTACCATAAAAAACTTCTCCAAAAACTGAAACCCTGCTCCAATGCCCCCAACAACATTCCCTCATACTTTCTTAGTATAGCCACCAAAGCCATTGCCTTCCTCATCTCTATTTTAATCAACTGCTCTAGCCAAGAAGGCTATGTACCCCAACTTTGGAAAATAGCTTTCGTCTAACCCCTTCACAAAGGGGGCAACAATATCATCACAAATTTCCATCCCATCACAATCTTATCCATCTCCAAAGTTCTTGAGAAATGCATCCATCTACAACTCCTACCCTATATCTCACACAACCACTTACTAACTCCCACACAGCATGGTTTCAGACCAGGCCACAGCACTACCACTGCTCTTCTGTCCTTCCTTGAAACTGTCAACAAAGCCCATGACTCTGGCTGAACTGTATCTACACTCCTACGGGACCTCTCTAAGGCTTTCAACACCATCTCTCATAACCTTCTCCTAACTAAACTCTCTAATCTAAACCTCTCTCTTTCCTCTCTCAACTGGTTCTCTAGTTACCTCTCAAATAGGAAACAAGCAGTTAAATGGAAAAAAGCCACCTCCCCATTCCTCAGCACACCCACAGGTGTACCACAAGGCTCCATACTGGGCCCCCTCCTGTTTAATACTTTCATAAATGATTTTCACCACTCAATCTCAAACACAATTCTTATCCAATATGCAGACGATTCAACTATAATCTGTTCTGCCACATCTATCCCCACTCTCTTAAAACTAACCCAAGATGCTTTTTCTACCACTGAACAATGGATGAGAGACAATCACCTAGCACTCAATGCCTCAAAAATAAAACTTGTTATTTACCTCTTCTAAAACAACCACTATAGATAAAAACACATTCTCAATCACCAACCACAACAATACAGCTCTCAAAGTTGTACCAGAGTCCAAACTATTAGGGGTCCTCATTGATGATCAGCTTAAATTCAACTCCCACCTACAAATAAACATAAAAAAAATCCACCAGAAACTTGGTATGCTCTAACACCATTGTCGCTACCTCACTCAAGTTCATTCTCTCTACCACATGCCTCATCCCTCATCTCCTATATGGTGCCCCTCTCCTAACTAACCTACAATCCACACTGAAGTCAAAACTCTCCTCCTGCTATAAGATCGCCAAGTTTGTCACTAGCCACAATTCTTCTACCCATCACTGTGTCGCCCTTCACAAACTAAATTGGTTAGAGCTACCCAAGTATCTCACCTACATTCAACTCACTCATGTTCACAAACTCACTTTTAGCCCCTCCCTCTGTCCCTCAAAATGCACCTTCCAGAAAGATCCTTAAGATCCAACAATCAAAATTTGATAGAATTGCATAAACCCACCCACCCTCCTGGCAAAAATCTCCTATGCTTGGCCCTTGCGCGTCAGTAGAGCTCCCTACCACCATCCATCCATCCATACCATCTCTAGTCACTCTTCCTTCAAAACCTCACTACACTCACACCTAACAACTCTGGGAATGCTCCTGCTCCCATCCCACATAACCTCTTCTCCTCTCTATACCTCAGACATCTCATGTACTCCAGAGTCCTATTCTTTTCCTCGTAAAGTACTAGCAAGAACTTACAATTCTTATTTTTCTTAACCTTAACTGTTTGCATCTTTATGTTTATTGTATCTTTAAATACTATGATTTTAGTTGTACTTCTCTTTTTACTGTTATATAACTGTTTATAACTTTTGTTATTGTGGAGCTTTTTATAATTACTAGTTTATAACTTTTGTTATTATGGAGCTTTTCTCCTCAGGACTCCATTAAAAATGGGGTGTTCTTGGCCCAGTGGACTATCCTGGCAAACAAATTGCAAATAAATAAAAAATACAGTACATCTATAAGTTTACTGGGGTTTAGGTGATTTTTGTTTAATATTTGTAAGTGTGGGTAGTTTAGTTGGGTTTGTACGTTTCCTAAGTATGTAGGAAAATGATCACAGACAATCTGGTAGACAACAAGAGTGGGGATAGAGGGCTGGCCTATTTGTTAGTATCCAGTCTAGAGTGGAGTGTTTGTTATACGGCTTGTTAATTCTAGTGGTTGCTTGAATGAGTTGAGAATTCATGCAGGTTAATACAATTTTTGGGATTAGGGGAGTTGCAGTCTAACCAGTCTATGTTGAAGTCACCCATAATGAGCGTTTCCAGGGGTAGGGTTTTGTTACACCACTGTAATAAGTTTTCTAGTATCTGGATATTGCCTCCTGGTGGGATGTAGATTCCTATTATGTATATGTGTTTTCTGGGGTTGACATTCAGTTTGGAAAATACTGCTTCAGCATTTGTTAGGTTTATAAACTTTTCATATACTGTTTCTATTGAGAGGTGATTTTTGAAGAGTAAAGCTACGTTATGGAAAGTGTAACATTTGCAATGTCCAAAAATTATATGCACTTTGTATCCTCCAAGGACAAACATTGTCTAACTGACTTGAGCATCTGTAGATGTACAATGATCAGTTTATCCTCTCTCCTCAGTATACCTACTAAACTTCTCTGCCTTTTGGGACTGCTTTGATTTCCTACCCTCCAGAGATTACCTGTCCCTTTGCAGACCACATGGTATCTTTGGACTCGAGCTCATATGCACTAACAGGATCACTGTAGCCCTGTGTGTCATTTATCTATTGGTGCTAGCAAAAATTCATACCTCCTGCCTTCCTCTGCATGTTTAAAATATACTCAACTTTTACTGAAGTGCTTTTCTTAAAACATTGAATTCATCTGTAGACTGATGTGCAAGTAGATTCAAAAAAATCAGAATACAATCCAAATATTAAGACAAAATAGCAAATATATCAATGCAAAACAAAACCATGAACTATGGAAAAAATGATGAGTCTTTCTGCAAGAGGTGGATGACTGTCAAATAGTGGGAAAATATTGAAAAAGGACAAGAGAGAGATGACTGGCATTGTTAAATAAATCACTGTTGAAGGTGTCTGGTCAAAGTTTTACAAGTTGAGTTGATCCATGACCAAAATTGGCAATTCAGCAATACTGTTTTCAGTCAGTGATTTTGGCACCATAAGAAGAGATATCCCAAGACCAATGCAGTTGCTAGCATGGCTGCTACAATGCTTCAATGCCGTGATCTCAGAGGTGATTATAAAATGTAGGTTTTGCATGTGACAAAGCTCTATCCAAAGGAGTGTAGGAGCGCTATGTTCACTCCACCCACAAAATACAATTTTTTTTTACAAATATGTAGTGTGGATATGAACTACAAAGTTGCGTAATTATAAAGTAGATCACACATATAATTATGTGGTAAGTTTAGTTCAGTGTAGGAATCATTTTTGATAAACTGCACTGCTAATGATGTTAGCCAGGTTATCTTTCAGTGACTAGGATTCAGTGCAAGGAGCACTGTACTAATGAGTATGCTTTAAAGTGTCCCACACCAAGGAATGTGTATTGCCTTTACTTCTGAAATTGTCTGTCCGCCTTTCTAGAATAATCATTTTGTTACCTGCAGCACCCATCAAATAGATGTCCAATCCTCCTTTTCAGATCTACCAGATATCAGTTTGCCTGCTGTGCCCTACTCACCCTACTAAAGCCCCTGACATGGAAAAAAGTCTCCTCTGTGTTGTTACTGCATCACCAGTCTGCCAACGTTACCAACAATTAACAGGGAACCAAAACAACAGAGGTATAATGACACCGCAAATCTTGCTAAACTGGGACTCAAAACATCACAACTAAAATAGAAAAAAATGCCCCCCCCCCCACAAAATGACAAAAAAAGGAATGGACAGAAATAATTAAAATAGCGTTTTTGCAGTTGTCTGCACTCTTTCCATGCATGCCCTGTATATGGTTTATTCTACTAATACACCCGGATCTCTCAATATATTAAACTCCAAGGTTATATAAACTCAAATAAAGGAAAGCAAAAAAAACTTTGCTGTCACATGACAAAAAAAAAAAGGTTTCCCAAAATACCCATTGATGGAGCACTGCTGTTCTTTTCAAGGGTTTTCTCAGATCGAACAAAACAACGAACAAAAACTAAAACTAGTAAAATCAGGCACCACGGAAACAATAGAAGCCGACAAATAAAAATCGGCAAATAAATCACAACAGTACGAAATAAAATAAAAGAAAACCCTTTTAATGTGAGCACAAAGTCCAAAGTAAATAAACCAAGAAAAAAAACTTGCCCGGCAACAACAGGACCCGGAATAGCCACTTAAAACGATTTAAAATAAATTAAACTTTTATTAAACAAAAATAATACCAAGCGCTTTCGCTCGGTTATTACCGAGCTTTTTCAAGGTGACAAAACATCTGATGCTCAAATTAGAGCAGTTAAATACATTTGAACATGTCACATGACCGTCCTTAATTGATTTAATTTTTTTATTTTTTTTTTAAAACTCTTAAAGAGCATCAGCTCAAATCAGTTAAACAAAAGACAATCCGACAAGTCTTGTGCAAATGGCAAATATATGTTACTAAAAATCATCTTAATGAAATCTGTCTCAAAAAATCTAATCAAAACAACCAGGAAATCAAAATGCACATAAAACTAAATATACAGGCCAAGCTAAAAATATTTAAAAATATGTGAGTGTTTAAAAATATATATAAAAATAAATAAATATATAATATTTCTATGTAATCATTGTTTAAACTACATCCGTGTTTTAGAACAAAACACAGAGTTGTTTTGACCTCTGTTGTTAGGTAAACCCTAATTACATACATCCATTACTGTAACAGAATAGTAATAAAATAAAAGTATAATTCGTTCTGATCGAAAAGGGTACATCATAAACACCTTTGATAGATGTTCTAAATGGGCCTTCCTCAACTTCAAAACACTGTTAATGTTCTCATTCAAACCGGGAAACTTCCCTGCATCCAACCTGAGCTGCCACTATAGCTCACGGTACTCCAGTCTGGTTTCCCAGCTACCTCCCCTAATATAGGTTCATAGGTTCATACTAGGCTATCTGCCCTGGGGCAATTATAAGCCTAGCCCGATTCTGTATGGCTTACGCCACCCCTTGATTTGAGTATACTGTGCCCTTTTTAAGGTTTAGTTTACTGTGCCTCTGTCTAATAGTGACACAGGAGTAATCCCTGGGACAAACATCTGAACAACCTGTTCTAAAACCATAAATTTAATTTGCAGGTTCTTACATGTCTGGGAGTGTTTATAGAAAGCATTACTTTCTTTAGCTTTAGAGATGTCGTTAAAATGCTTGTAAACCCTTTTTCTTAAATGTCTTTCGGTTTTACCGACATAAAAACTGTTACAGGTTAAACATAACCCTAGGTAAACTACCCCTTTAGTTCCACAGTTATAGTATTTCATTGAGCTGAATTTAAATTTCCTAGTAAAATCAGGTACCACGGAAACAATAGAAGCCGGCAAATAAAATAGGCAAATAAATCACAACAATACGAAATAAAATAAAAGAAAAACCTTTTAATGTGAGCGCTTTCGGCAAGTACATTAACTTGCCTTCATTGAAACTGAAAGGAAATTAAAACAACGCATTTATGAACATTGTTATTCTATAAGTAAAAATGATCCCAATAATGCACTGGCTAAACACATTTTAGATCATCCTGAACATGCCTTTAAGTTTGCAATCCTACAACATTGGAGAACTGATATTCGAGGAGGACCCTGGCAAGTCCTCCTTGAAATTGATGAGCTTATGTGGCAAATTAAGACAAGAGCACAAGTTTTCCCAGGTTTGAATGAGAATCTCTCTATTAAATGCATGTTGAGATATTTGGCTCTTAAAAGATGACATTAATTTGTTCATACACATACACATTTTTGGTTTATTTAGTTGGACATTCAACATTACTATTGTTTATTTCTATTTTTTATATATATTTTTTAGACTTCTATACATTGGTAAGTCTTCAGTGTATTGCTTTGGGAACTATGTGAAGATATATTCAGGTAATAACACCACCTACCAGTGGCTCATATATATTTTTAATGTGAATAAGACTTTGGAATGTGTATATAAATATATTTTTTGTTTATTCATTTTTTCTTTGGAACATTTGCATGTTTTGACTAGTAATGGTTTCTTTTTAATAGGTACCTTTTATATGGTTGTATCGGACTTGTATTGAAATTTATCATTATTTCATGTTAATAGTGGTGAGGCTGCTTTAAAATCGTTCCCTTGTTATTTACGCTGATTTATTAATTGACTTGGCCTAATAGCATATAAAGAGAACCTGATGTTGTGTAAAAACTGTTTGCCTGATGAAGGCAAGTTAATGTACTTGCCGAAAGCGCTCACATTAAAAGGTTTTTCTTTTATTTTATTTCGTACTGTTGTGATTTTCTCAGATCAGCTGACTTCATCAGTTTGGTCAATGAACACCAAGATGATGAAGAAAATTGATTACCTTCAGGAAAGACTGCTGGCCTGTACAGATCATCTGTGCTTGTTCACAAAGTATAGACCAAGGACCTCTTTTTAAAATATATATTTTATGTTAAATAAATGGAAGGCAAAATGCAGGGAAGATGTTAGTAATGATCACATTGAACTTACTGAGGACAAAAGATGAAAAGCCAGTAGATTAGAGGGGGACTAAAAAAAGAAACTGTGTTTTCTGCTTTTTCGACTTGGGTTTGTTGGTTGCTTTTTGCACACTCCAAGATTATTGTGAAACACAGCTCCCGACTCAGCTGTAATCCTCTTACCTTTTTCATCAGTTTCCAGTACTTCCTGTAGCATGCTGAATGTTTTTGACTGACGGGGAGGTGCCTTTGCTTCCCTATTCTCCTGCAGCATTTTATACACTTCAGATTCTTCTTCAAATCTCTTCATGGTTATGCTGGGATCAGGGCTGTGAAAATGACAGAAGAGGTTATGAAATACACTCATGCAACAATTACAAAAACAATTTATAAAAGATGCATAAAGAAGTTATAAATACAAACACCAAGTGGAAGAGAAAAACAGTAGTATAGTGGTGCAATGCTAACAGCTGCTTCAGCACAGTGCATGTTTGTTTGACTCCTGTGTGTAGTCTGCATTTGCTCCTTGTAAGGGTTTTCACCAGTTGCTCTGGTTTCCTACAACATCCCAAAGGGATGCAAGCAGATGAGCTGGCATCATCCAAACTGCCCATAAATGTATGTGCATTTATGTTCACATCCTGCAGTAGCGTGACTCACGAGTTTATATTTATAGGTTACCCCTAATGAGAACTGGGATCGATACCAATGACAACTTAAGGGGAACCCCATGCATGGGATAAACATTTAGGAGCTGCCTCTGTCCATCAGCAGTGCATGGGGCAGTCCTGGGATAAATCTTGTTTCAAATTCACAGATCTATGTTGAGCTTGAATAAAGACAGGGATAAACTTTGTTTTATATGGACAGGGAGTCTGTTCCAGAGCAGTGGTATCCCCTGCAAAACATACCTGTCCCTTCAAACAGTTCTATTGATGCTGCAAAAAAGTGGTTGGATCTCTGATGCCACTTGGATTTACTGCACATCAGAAAGTCATCAGTTAACAGGTCAAGGATGCCTTGTATACCAGACAGGTCACCTCTTCGTGACAGGGCTGAGTCGGTCCACGTAGGACTTGTTGTTTATGTCAAGGATGCCTTGTATACTAGACACGTCACCTCTTAGCCATCTGAAGGATACAGAGTATAGTGACAGGGCTGAGTCGGCCTTAATATTGTTGCAACTCAAGTGCTCTAGGTTGCACTGCATCTGAAGTGTTTGTGTGTTTTAGCTGCTTTTCTGTATATATAGACTTCTCTGTTTCTTTAACTAAATAAGCTCTGCAAAGTTGTTTAATTACATTCCTGTCTGTATTTCTGAGTTTTTTGCACTTTTAAAGTTTGTTTTTGCTTAGTTTAACTGGTAGGCTACACACTCAAGTGCTCTAGCCGAATTAAAGCATTTACTGTGTTTCTGTATCTAATTTCTGCTACTTTGTAAAAAAAAAAAAAAAAATTCCTTGTTTCCCGCATTTACTGAACTAGAATAGTCCAGTCTTCAGGTATTGCTGATCTCTGGGCTGTGTCATAGTTCCTGTGTTGCCCATATCCTTATTTGGATATGAGGAAGCTTCTTTGTTCACCAGTGAGAGTGGGGAGCTATGAGCAGCCTATCTGTCCCTTGAGGAGTGGTTCCAGCCCAGTGACTTGAAGCTTATTGGCCATTTTGGGCCATTTCCTATCTCTTTCTAACCCCCTGCTTTAAAGCCAGCTTTAGCGCGCTTTTGCGCTTGTAATTTAAAGTTTGTCCTGTTTGTTGCATTTACCTGTTGAGGCTACACACTCAAGTGCACTAGCCTGTGCTACATATTTATTTCATTTTCCTGCTGTTTGTTGCAAAAAAGAAAAAAATAAACAAAAAATGATCCTTGTTTCCAGTCTTTCCTGACCTACAGTAGTCCAAATACAGGTTTTGCTGTATTCTGGACTTTTGGAAAGTTCCTGTGTTGCCCATTTCCTTTCTTGGATAAAGGGAGGCTTCTTTGTTCACCAGTGGCAGTGGGGAGCTTGGAGCAGCCTATCTATCCCTGGAGGAGTGTTCCCAGCACAAGAATCTGATAGTCTATTGGCCGTTTTGGGCCAATTTCTAGCTCTTTCAAGTCCCCCTGTATAAAACCCGCTTTGGTGCGGTTTTTGCACTTGTTGCTACTCAGCCAAGCTCCTAGTGGTCCTGCATAGTGGTGCTAGCAGCAGAGGCGCTAAAAGAGTGACTGCTAACCTGATAAGTGTTTTTTTTCCTGCTACTACCTGGGTGACTGTCCGATCTAGCTAAACTGCAAGTATTTCTGCTTCTTGAACTGTTTTAAACTGTTTAAAGTTGTTTTTGCACCTGAACTTTTAAAGTTTGTCCTGTCTGTTGCATATACCTGTTGAGGCTACACACCCAAGTGCGTTAGCCTGTGTTACATATTTATTGCATTTTCCTGCTGTTTGTTGCAAAAAAGAAAAAAAAAATGATCCTTGTTTCCCATCTTTCCTGACCTAGAGTAGTCCAAATACAGGCTTTGCTGTATTCTGGACTTTTGGAAAGTTCCTGTGTTGCCCATTTCCTTTCTTGGATAAAGGGAGGCTTCTTTGTTCACCAGTGGCAGTGGGGAGCTTAGAGCAGCCTATCTATCCCTGGAGGAGTGTTCCCAGCACAAGAATCTGGTAGTCTATTGGCCATTTTGGGCCAATTTCTAGCTCTTTCAAGCCCCCCTGTATAAAACCCGCTTTGGTGTGGCTTTGCGTGATTTTGCGCATAGCGCAACATCGGGCAACTCCGCTTAATTGGGTTTAAACCATTCTCGGCACCACAAAGTCTGATCTTCACTTTTTCCCTTAGAACTGATCTAGTTCTCATAATAAACACCCTATTCCTACTCTAAAGCCTGGCACTTGCTCACTAAAGCAATTATATAAGTCAGCACTAAAAAATTAAAAGCACTACACCCTCACAAACTCCCCTTGAGTACCTTGTTCCCCATTGGCCTTTTTTTCAATTATAAAGGAATTCCCAATACTATTCTAGCATGTCCAAAGGTCAGTTGTCAATCTCCTCTCCGGTCCAGCTGGTGAATCTGGGAATCTTGAGGCAATGTTACAACTGCCTCATGTACACAGACAACCCTCTCCTCCTCGCAACAAATTCCAACACATGTGAGGGATGCAACCATATAGCCAAACTGGAGGCTAAGCTCTCTCAACTCAGTACTGGCATAACCAGTCAGGAGGAGAAGGAAACCACACTCACTACAATTCCAGTCTCACACAGAACTACCACGACAGCAAACCACACACAAAAACATACTCGGAGGCTCTAAAAAAAAATCTGCCTAAGCAGCAGAGACCTCCAGAGCAGACACCCAAGCAACCGCTACCCCAGAACAAAACACGTGCAACACATAGCTCACAAAACCAGTGTGCCGAACAGTCACAGCCCTTAAGACTAAACAACACACCTGATACACTTGTAATAGGTGACTATCGTCAGGCACACTGACGTCCCGCTCACCAGGCTGAACAAGGAGAAGGTCACGGTGAGCTGCCTGTCGGGCGCTAGGATCCGCCACACAACACAAGCACTCAGGTCACTCCAAGGCAAGTACAACTATGACTCAGTCATTGTCCATGCTGGTGTGAATGACCTGAGACGTACCTCCCTGGACTACATGAAAAGAGACAGAGGAGCTCTGAGCATGTAGCCCAGGCCGGTATGACCCTGACCTTGAATAGCATCTTACCCTCACCAAGAATGATGCCACAATATGAAAACAAGATGATCAATTTCAACAATTGGCTTCAGTACTGGTGTCAAGGGGGATCCAATGCCTGTCAGCCTGGGATGACATGCTCGACAAGCCACGATGCTTCACTAGGGACGGCTTGCACCTGTCACCCCTGGGCTTTTGGATATTGGCAAAGGCTCTTGCCACCCCCATAGTGCCTTTTTTAGGCAAGGCTCAAAAGACAAACCCACCTCCATAGGTATTACAAGGGATAAGAAACTAAGAGTAATGCTACTCAACGCCAGAAGTCTAAACCTCAAGATGCACGCACTCGAAACTCTCCTTAGCATGGAAAACATAGATAACTGTGCAGTAACAGAAACCTGGTTCAAGGCTCCCGAGAGCACCCCAGCACTACCAGGTTATACCTCATACCATGCTTTTCGGCCCCAAAACTTGGACCGAACAACAAAAGGAGGGGGAGTATCAATATTCGTCAAAGATACCCACACCTCCAGGTTGGTGGCACAGCACAAAGCATCAGAGACTATCCATGTGCAACTAACAGTGGGTAAAACTACCTTCCAATTTATAGCCTGCTACAAGACCATCCTCCCAAACCCAGGAACCCCACTCGGCCTTCCTGAGAACACTGGAAAATATGAAGGTCTCTCCAAACACCACTATATTGGGTGACTTCAACTACCCAAACATAGACTGGGAGCATTACTCTAGCTCCAACACCCTAGCCCAAAGGTTCCTAGAATTTATAAACTCAAATGCTATGGAACAACTTGTTACCACTCCCACAAGAGGGGAAAACATACTGGACCTGATCATCACCAACATGGGGGCTCTATATTCCAGACCAAAGTGTATCCCTCATTGGTAAGATCAGACCATAAACTAATCTCACTGGATACTCACATCCCGACCCCACCCCCTGCCCAGAAAACCAGAGTGAAAAACTTCTCTAAAGCAAATTTCACACTCCTCAAAACTGGGGTGGAATCCTTCAAAGCCCCCGGGCCTGTGTAAAATACGGCCCAGACTGCAGAATCCTTTATAAATGCATTCTATGAACACCTTCAGGAATGCATGGATCATGCAATTCCAAATAAAACCAAGACCCAATCCTCCAAAGGCAGGTGTCCTGTCTGGTGGACCCCAGCCATAAACAAACTATACAATAGAAGGAGGAAGCTACTACATGATAGAGCAAAATCCCAAAAAGGGAAGGCATCTCTGATCAGTATTGGCAAAAAACTATGGGCACTCATAAAATCGTCTAAGGCCAGCTTTGAGAGAAAAAGTGCACAGGACACTAAGGATAATCACAAGGCTTTCTTTAGTTATGTTGGGAACCTGGGTGGGAATTCCCAGGTATGCTCAGAATTGGTCTAAAATGACAAAAAAATACACCAAACCCACAGACATTGCCAACATCCTAGCTGACAGGTTCAGCGCAACCCCCCCCCCACCAAAAGGGCAAATATCTATCCCAGCAGAGTGCTGCCCCCCTGACATCTCAGATGCTCAGGTAAGAGCTGCCCTCTCCAAAGTGAAAAACACAGCATCAATGGGACCAGACTGTGTCCTGGGCTGCGTCCTACATGAACTCCAAGAAGAGTTCAACCCAAACATAAAACTACTGTTCAATCTCAGCCTTACTACAGGATATGTACCCAAAGAGTGGCGTACAGCAACAGTGGTCCCTCTCCACAAAGGTGGTGCCTCAACGGATCCTGGAAACTATCGCCCCATAAGCCTGACTAGCTTGGTCTGCAAAGCTATGGAAAGGATCATCATGGACCTCATAAATAAAGATATTGGGGACCTACAGACACTGGATCCTACCCAGTTCGGCTTTAAGGGCAGATCCTGCCTCTTAAACCTGGTCGATTTCTTTGAAACAGTCACCAAGGCCATTGACGAGGGGAAGGTGGTCCACACAGCCTACCTGGACCTCGCAAAAGCCTTCAATACAACACCCCACTCGGGCATTATAGATAAGCTCACCAGCTTAAATATAAACCCCTATGTCACTAGATGGGTTGCAAACTGGCTCAAGGACAGTACCCACATGGTTAGAATTGCTGGAGCCATGTCAGACTCCAAACCAGTTACAAGTGGCGTCCCACAAGGCTCAGTCCTGGGACCTCTCTTGTTCGGTATATATTTCTTGGGAGGTACAGGCCAACACGGAAGGACTGTGGCTGACCAAGTTCGCAGATGACTGCAAACTAGGCACCATAATCGACTCTCCAGTCAAGCATCCTACAAAATGGCCTCATAGAAACAGACAACTGGTGCCAGAGTCTTGGCCTCAAGCTAAACGCCAAAAAGTGTATAGTCATCCCCTTTGGCAAAAACAAAGTCCCCACAAATTACCACATAGGTGGTAATCCATTAAGTATGGAAGAAGTAATTAGGGACCTGGGGACCCAAGTTGATAGCAATCTTTCATTTGAAAACAACATGGCCAAAGTGGTTAGAAAAACATTTTATATAGCCCACCTTATCATGAAGGGATTCACATCTAGATCAGGGGAGGTCATCGTGCCTATTTACTCATCCCTCATCAGGCCCATAATTGAGTACAATGCCCCTTTTGGGATGTACCTTACCAGACACCTGCATCAACTGGAAAGACCCCAAAAGTACCTCACCAAGAGGATCAAAGGGCTCAAAACAGATGCCATATGCTGCCCGGTTAAAGAAACTCCAGGTCTACTCAGCGGCATACCACCTGCTCAGAGGCAATCTGTGCCTGACGTATAAAGGCATGTCCAACCCTGAATTAATGGACATGCTGCACCTCAGAAAATCCAAATCCCATCCAGCTACACGCTCGAGAGACTTGAACCTCAGCACTGAAATAAATAGGACATGCTGGAGGGACAGATTCATAACCCAGGGGCTCCCTTCACTCTGGAATAAAATCCCAGTCCAGGTTAGGCAGAGTCCCTCATTGACTCTCTTCAAGAGGAATCTTGATGAGTGGATGGGAGATCGTAGGTTTACCCTGGGTATCACTTCTGTGTCACTGTTGGACAGAGGCACAGTATACTAACCTCGAAAAAGGGCATAGCAAAATTAATTTAAAATGGGTGGCGAAAGCCAAACACACTCTGGCTAGGCTTATAAATGCCCTAGGGCAGATAGCCTAGTATGAACCTATGAACATAGGACTTGTTGTTTAGGCCTTGTATGCTTTTAATAAAGTTTATCTGTGGGTGTTCCATTCCAGTTGCTGCATGTGCCCTAATGGGGGCTGAGTACCCTAATGGGGGCTGAGTAAAGGGGGACAATGACATCCCTTAATCTAGACGCAATCCCTTTGTTTGTAAACTCTGCAACATAAAAGGGCTCTCTTACAACAATGGACACATGTTGGTCAAACTTTAGGTCACTGTCCACATAAGTTCTCAAACCCCGAACAACTGGGTCAGATCATATGGGCAATATTGTCAATGTGGTAGTTCTCTAGGATAGATGACTTCCCAAAGGATACAATAATGCATTTTTTTGGTATTTAGTTTCAGTCTATGACTTTGGAACCAGTTATTTATTTATTTGGGACAAACCTTCCTGCAGGATGGCCAAGTCATTTGGGGATTTAATGACTGCTCCTGTATTTTATTAATCTGCAAAAACAGTTAGCTAGAGTGATTTGGTATTGGCTTTTACTTCAGAAAAATATATGCCAAAAAGAAGAGGTTCCCAGCACAGAACTCTGGGGACTCCATTGATGACTGGTCATTTCTGGAGGTAACTTCCCTACTTTGATTATTGGCATCCTATCTGTGAGCCAGTTGGCAAACCAGTGGGTGACATAGGGGGTTATTGCCAGTTGCTTTTCAGCTATGCCTGACTGGGGAATTGTGTCAAAAACTTTGGCCAGGTTGAAGTATGCAGTGTGTATCATTTTGCCTTCATCCATTGCTTTGGTGATTTTTTCAAAAAATCCACCAGATTGAGTACGCAATGACCTACCTTTGACAATTCAAACGGAGATGTTGCCAGTGTTTGGAGGATTGCTATGTCCTGATTGATTCCATGATAGCTTTGCATATGAAACTGGTCAGACTTGTGTGTCTGTAAATGCCTAGTTCTGTGGAAGGTCCTCCCTTGTACAGGGGAATGACTGTAGTAGTCTTGCATTCACTTGGTACAAAACCTGTATGGAGGCTGAGATTGAACAATGTTGTTAGGGGTGTGGCCATATTGTGTTTCATGCTATTTAAGATGCATCCAGGGCTATTGTCAGGACCCATCGATGCAGTATTTTTAGCTTCTGATAGCACTTTTAGGGCTGGTTTTGTGCGTCAGTTTCTGGTATATCTTGAGGAACAGAGAGATGGGAGAGGGGGGTAAAGTTAGAGCTAAATTTATTGGCCAGTAGGTTCGCTATATCTTCAGCCTCAGTGTAGGTAACATTGTTTACAATGAGCTCAGTGCACTGCTGTGTTGTGCTTTTGAGATTATGAGCATAACTAAAAATGCCTTGGGTAGCTATTTTAGCCTCAAACATGGCTTTAGTTGATTTTAATAAGCTCCTGAACTGTTTATTTCAGTGACAAGGGCTCTAACATTCTGGTAATTACTTTTCTTACATACATTAAAAAATTGTTTTCCCTTTATTATAAAACATGTTGACATTAAGGTTCCGCCATTTGAGTTTGTTTCAGGGATTTGCCCTGCACTTGTTCCTATGGGATACAGCTGCATCTATGCAGCTGTTTGCATGCAGGTGCTGGTGTATGTTTGTGGATTCAGTATAGCAGAAGTCTTTACTACTTGGACAACTCCCAGAAATTAAGAAGCTAAGGACATGAACAGACTGGTAGGACTGCACTGTAAAAGGGTCTGAAGAATGGGAGTTGCAAACCCAGTCCTAGCCTTGCAAACATTGTCTAGTTTATAGTACTTGGAAAAGGTGTGGCTTGATGACCAGCTACTTGTTTCAATAGGGACTGCACCACCTCCACTCAAAAAGGCTACAGTGACTGCTGTGCCCCCTCTTAAAGTCCTTTCCAAATTCTAATGAGGACAGTAATAGACAAAAATATAATCAGCTAGCCACTTACAGACTACCTTGCTTGGAAACTTTTTTCCCTTCCTTCCTGTATGCAAAGAACACAAATAATTGCTCGGAGGTTCCAATCCACCCTGCCGTCCATAACCCATTTTCCCAGTTTTTGCACTGCTCTGTTAAATCTGAAGTATTCACTATTGTAAGGAAGTCATTTTTTTCATTATACAGCTTATATCAAAAAGATACATCATCTAGATCCAAGGATGTAATTGTTCCACTGTACTTGGCACTTGGACTGATCACGGAGTAGAATGTCCCTTTTGGTATGTACCTATTCAAACAATTGAATCACAAAGCTTTCATACTAAAACAAAGCTTTCATACTAAAACAAACAATCAAGGATCTAAACAGAAAAGGCTATGCTGACCATCTCAAAGCCTTGCCGCTCTGCTAAGTATTGAGTGGGTAAGTGAAAGGCAACCACTGCCTTGCATATACAGTGTAAACAAACACATTGCGCATTCATAAGTCCAATGGTATCATTAACACTCACTCAAGGGATTTCAATCTCCTTTGCAAAATAAACAGAAGATGCTGGACAGATAGGTTTTATTACAGAGAACACTGCTTCTATGGAACAGTCTTCCACTCCACAGAGAACACTGCTTCTATGGAACAGTGTTCCACTCCACATAAAGCAAAGTACTTTTATTACTCTAAACACAGCTTGGGTGAATGGATGGGTAACTGCAAATTCAACCACAGTTTAGCACCTCTGCCCCTCACAGATAGGGACAACATGCAAATGTCCCAGCATATCCTTGTTTAACCTATCTCTGTATTATCCGAATGCCAAATATAAGGGCAAAAACTACCATGGGAATGTAAGGCTAGGCTTCAGATCCTTGCAGATCGATAGCATAGTAAATATATATTAGAACCTATGAGTATCCAAGTTGTCTAGGCACATCTAAGAAATGAAGAATTCTTTCTCCACTATTCTGCGAGTTACTGAAGAAAACAGGGAGTTGAACAGTTCAGTTGCTGGAGAGCAGTCACAACTTTGGGTATAAATCTGGGGTTGATCCTCAGACTGACCCTGGGCCTGTCCTGATGGAAGACTAAAAAGGGTCTGTAACTCTTAAATCCTCTTAGCATTAGTAATGGCTAGTAATAAAGCTACTTTCTATGCTAATAATTTGTCCCATCGAGGATCTACGGGTTTTCTTGGTGACCTCAACTGAAGGACTCCCTTCGAAAAACATTTAACAGATTGCAGGACTGCTGGAGGTGGTGGTTCTACAGGAATGTAGGCTAAGATGGTTGAGAGATGTAGCTTTAGAGAGGCACATGCCAGGCCTAAACTGAATAGCATACTTAAGTAATGTAAAATCATGGACACCAGTGCTCTGTTAGGGTCTTCACCTTCGTGCATTACTAGAGGAAAAACTTCCTCTTGACTTAGGATTTGGGAGTGTAATGAGTTGGCAGATTTTTTTTTTAACAATTCCCTACAGAGTACTTTTTCAGAATAATTAGAGGAGCAAATGGTTGCAACTAAGGGCATGATTCTTTTGAGCTGGGACACAGGATCTGAATTGCCTTGACACAGTAAGTCCTTATTAAGTTAAATTCTGTTTGCGACAAAAAACTAAAACCAGAAATCAAAATCTAAACCAACGGTACTCGAAGTAGTAGATATTATATAGGAGATAAAATAATTGGAAAATGGATCTTTTAGAAATAGAAAGGAGTAAATTACATAGACGTAAATGGAAACTGTGGGAATGATACATGCAGAATAATGTTCAGAAGGAGAAGTTAGGCTTAAGGGAAGGCAGGAATTGAGTAATGTACTCAATAATGGACTAAAATAAAAGATAGCTGTTATAAAGAAAGAAGAATGTAAAATGTATGCAAATGAAAAAAAAAATGGTTTATTCTTCTTCTGTTAATGTTTGTGGGCCTATGTCTTAAGTGAAAATTTAATAAAGGTGTTTTAAAGAACAGTCTATGTACTCAGAAGAGGCTAAACCAGTGAACAAAAAAAGATTAGAGAGACTTCACATCATTGAGCCTATAAAACTAGGCACCTGTACTTTAAATTGTAAAGGCTGGATCATATCGAACAAAATAAAATTAAGACTGTACAATTTAAGTCGACACTTTAAAAGCAGGCACAATGATGGAAACACACACCACCATTAGAAGAGGGCATTGGATCTCCTACATGTAAAAGATAAAAGGAGGAAGTTAGTATTTGACAATATTATTTAAAAATCCTTGGTTAGGCTACTTTGAAACTATATAAGAACAACAAAATAAGTAATGTTATATATTTTTATGCACCATGAGCCACACAGAGACTGAATAATGTAAAGGAGAGGGACAGGAGAATACTAGGGAGATCCACTCAAACACCATACTGAAGGATAACTGAAAATATTCAAATAAGGTTGACTCAACCATCCACCAATCCAAATATTCCACCCTGTCCTCCTCCACTCCTAAAAACTGTTACTCGACCCTCACTCTTGGGTCTCTGGATCTGATCTCGGATCCGATTTGGCTGCTTCTCAGGACTTACAATCCACTGCCACTGTCTATTTTTTGCCTCATTATCATGCATTTTTATCTTGCATGATCTGAAATAGTTATTGGATGTGTGCTGAAGCTTTCCAAATACAGATGTTCCTGTGAAATATATTTTTTGTCTAGTCTGGTTATTGTACCTTGGGGATTAATATTTAACTTCTTTCAAAGTTCCTACTACTGAATTCACATATTCCATACCAAATATTTTCATAAATTTCTTTTGTTACATTTTCCCTTCTAGATCTCCCTGATCGATCCTCACTATTGCAATTCATATTCCAGTTCCCACCTATAAGTAATATTCCCTTCTGAACACTCAGTATTTCTTTCAAAATTTGCTCAAGCTCTACAATAGCAGTGTTTGGTGGAATATAAACACATGCTAGTGTAATCATCCTCCTTGCAAATACCTTCTTACTATTATAAACCTACCAGGAGTCTTTTTTTCCTTCTGTATCTCTATTGCAGCCCTTCAAGCAATTTAGTAAAATTACTTCCCTTCTCTTTGGTCCCCGATATTCTGCTGAACATCCATCCTGAAATCCTTTCCTCGTCAAATTCACATGCTCATTTCTTTCCAAATGTGTATACTGCTGCATTGCTATTTGTACTCTACATTCCTTAATACAATTCAATACTCTTCTTTTGTCTATACAAGTAAAGCCATTTACTTTCCAAGATAATATGGATAGTGTAGCCATTATGATAAAAAGCTGCTGTTCCCACTTATGTCAGTATTTCTGAATGTGTTATTTCCAAACTTTGAGTTACATGCATACACTAATATT
Source organism: Protopterus annectens (assembly GCF_019279795.1). Lineage (NCBI taxonomy): Eukaryota > Metazoa > Chordata > Ceratodontiformes > Protopteridae > Protopterus > Protopterus annectens. Next base: position 382,940,847 of record NC_056743.1, on the reverse strand, counting down.
TGGCAGGCTGATATTTTATACAGTTGTTTCTTTTCATCTCCATTTGAATGTATTTTACACTTTCAAGAGTTTTTGTTTTAATAAAATCCCTCAAACAAAAAAATATTTTCACAACATCCCCATCTGCAATCAACTTACAGCAAACACATAAAAACTATGGACATCTTAAAAAAATGAAGTTTAACCATCCAGATAGGAATTGCCCCAAATTGACAGCTGCACCCACAGGCATTACTCAAAATAAAATTAAGGTTACCCATGCTAAAGTACATGGCACAGCCTGTGTTCACACTTATACCGATTGCTGTCTGTTCTTTTACCTCTATTCCATCTCAGATGTGAAAAACAGCTTGCATACTTTCAGAAAATATTAACTTTTAGCTACTACTCCTCTTTAGGGCTACCTTTAAATAAAACTAAATTGCACACTGTTCTATTAAATGCATTAAAAGTATTAAGGCTGCTAGAGAGCCTGTTCTCTCATCCACTTTATATGATTTCAAACTATTTTTCACTGAACCGCTTGCCATTGCACCTTTACATTTTGCATTTTCCTTGGCAAAGAATGCGCATAACTCTCAATATTAATTGCCTGAACCTGCAGACAGCTCAGCTACATATAAAAGTATTCAGCAATGAATCTCTGTAAATTTCATTCAGAAAAGAAAGTACAGCTACCTTAATTGCAGAGTTCTCAATTACCACAACATTTTGCTAATCAACCAAAAAAAGTATAATTTTGTACTGCAAAGCCATTTTTCACAATGTGACTGATGCTTTACAGGCTCCCATTCATTCACTAATTTCTGTTGCTGGCCTTCTTCCTGTTCATCTCAATTTCCTATCATCAGACTCTGGTTCATGTTCAAAGTACACGTGATTCTTAACTCCTCTGCTTTTTTCCCCTGTCTCTGGCGTATCTTGCTTTAGAACATTGGCAAAGTTTCTCTATGAGCTTTTCTGTAAGAAGTAAAGTCCTGTTTTGTTTGATGGCTCACTTTTTGTTGAATAAACTTTTAATTTTTCTCCTCAGCCTCTTCTGTATTACAAAATGTCATTGACCCTCCTGGAAAAAAATATTCTGTAGAATCTTGCACCTACCTCTTGATAATCCCTTATTGCTGGGATATATTTTCTTCTGCCAGGTGCACAGTGAACAGTGGCAGCTGGTGACTTCAAATTAAAGGGGGGCTGCAGGAGACCACTGAATGGGTGGGGCCAATGGGAAGAGGTGTGGCCAACTAAAAGGGGTGGAGCTATGCTCAAAAACACAACTGGAACTTTAAATACACTGCCATCATTACGAGAGTCCAATAAAGATAAAATGAAGTGTAGAAGAAAAAAATATTTCAATGCATTGGCTACATGACAGCTTACTTAATATCTAGATGGAAAGAAAAAGGTTGTGAGGCATGAAAAAAATAAATTACTTTTTAAATACATTACTAGAATACTAGTCAAAGTAAAGTATAAAAAAACAAGCTTCTCCTTGCGCTGCAGTTCTAATTTTAACTTGTATTCAGCTTTATAAAAGTACCAAGTAACATGCTGAAAGTAGACATCTCTGTGATACCCCCACTTGTAAAAATGTTTCTTATCCAAAAAAGACCTGTTGCCTGACAACAACTATCTACTTGTTGCATGGGGAAAACATGATTAAAGTAAAAAATGAACAGCAAACAAGAAACAAGCTCAAGATAAATTGCTTTAAGGATTACTGCACAGGTTATGGACCACACATGATAAATTGGCATTTTGTTTAGTTTACGGATAAAGCTTGCAAAGATGACTGCTAATCTCCAACAAATGTAATGAGCTTATGAAAATACTGTAATCCTGTCCTTTATTACAAATACTGTCATATGCATTTCAATACCCAAGGCTTGTACATTATCTAGTTATGTAAATATTCTCCGTGTGGCAACAACAAAAAGGCTTTTGGTTTTGGTAATTATTTAACAGTGTGCTTATTATTAAAGGTTACTTGCATCTTACAATCTCAGACAAGCTTGCCCGATGGTCATTAAAGCATTGCTACTTAAGCACAAAGCAACAGGGCACTGCGACAGCATGCATTTTTTGAATAAGAAGCACAAAAGAGTATAAAAATGACAGAAAAACAGAACATTCTGCAAAATCAAGGACAGATGAAAAGCCACTGTCGTACTTGTGTCTACCTTGGATGGGGAAATACTCTGCACACTTGCACTGCATAACTGCTTATTGCCTTGCTTGGACATATCCAGAGTCACTACATGGGGGAGTGGGGTGCAACAAGTATGTCACAATTTGAAAGGTCTCTGGCTGATGTTGATGGCTCTGACACTCATACCTCTCAACCTCAGAGCAAGAAATGTGGACAAAGCAATACATAGAAGTGGGACACAGGCCCAAAAATAAGAGTAAAAAGGGAAGTAGTAGGTCTTGCATTAGTATGAATTTTCTGAAGGGTATGAAATCAAACTCAAATGTCTGCCATTATTTTCTAACTTCAATCTTTAATGATTTGCCACTAATTTGGCAGAAAATCACAATTTTATGAAAAACAGACCAAAAATGTGATGCAAAAATATAAAATTGCCACGCAATACAGCTGGGAACCTGTCAAAGAAGGGACACCTTTTTAATAACAGTACTGTTAACTTCAGCAGCTGACAAAAGAGCATCTATATGCATTTCTGAAATAAAAGTAATCTACAACTCTGATCATTACAGTTATTTATAATTGTAAACCCTCCATGTTATCTTCCAAAATTGCCATTTTGCAGAGGAATTAGGGGGAGAGCAACATTTTGAGCCAAAATTGGGGACAGTTGAGAGGTCTGGATATTCCTAATTCTATAAAGCAATTTATTTGCATGTACCTCTCAACCTCTTAATGCAGGAAATTTGGACAAGGCAAAATAAATATATTGGGGGAACATACAAACAGTCCTAAAAATTGCTCTTGTATAAACTTAAGACAGTTGATAGAATAACAGGTCTTGCTTTAGCATGCATTTTTCTGAAGGTTATAATGTCTGAAACTCAATGTCTGTCATTATTTAGTGACTTCATTCCTAAATGATTTGCCAGAAAACACATTTTATGAGGAACAAACCAAAAATAAGAAGCAAAAATCTATTCATTCTGCAAAAATCTAGACAGTTGAGAGGCATTGTTCAGCCGGGGCTGTCTGAGTTTGCTGCCCCCCCTCACAAAATCCTGGTCGAATGGAGCCTCCCCCCTGCAGCCATTCCAATGTCCCATTCCTTTATTTCGCCCCATTTACCATAAACACTGTAATGTGCATACTGCTTTACTTCTGCAAGGATTTGGATTTCATTTGAATGTTTTATCTTGCATTTTACACCACAGACCCTAACAGATATCTGCTAAACAAAGCAATGCAGTCTGACAATGAAAATAGACTTAGCATTAAAACTTCTCTGCCCTTGAAACACACATTCATTGAAACAGCATTGAAACCCACATTCAAAGAAAATACATTTTGCCAGTGGCAGATAAAGATAAACTTTGGACTGTTTTCAAATCACAGACCCATTGAACACAAAACATACACATGCTCTTTGATGCACCTTCCTGATTTTATTAAATTATATTCCTTGTACAATACAGTACAGTTGTTAGACGGCATTTTAAATTTATTGTTTTGAACATTTTTCCAGTAAACAATGAAACAAAATGCATGCACCAATAATGACAAAACTGCCCAATTCAGAACATTTCCATCATAAAAGTCTACTTAAACTTCTACAGTCCACCAGTATCAGTAAATATGCACAATCTCTGAAGATAAAAGTCATCTAAATTCCACATTAAAAAAATATGTAACTAATGAAGGGGTTGCTGCTAGCAAACAACTTTGTCATTGTTTCATCTACAAATAAAGTGGTTGTTGCCCTTGACGAATAAATTGCCCATGTTGCATTAAAAAAATAAGCTAGTAATATCGCAGTAGGGAATGGATGGCAAAATGACAGGTTCATAGTTACTAGGTACCTTCGCCAAAAAGGACTGCAGCATCCACCCCATTTACAACACAGTACAGTATCAGCAATGCATTTACATACTGTGGGAGTAGAACCCACAGCTTTCTGCATCAAAAGCAAGTACAGTACCTGCTGTGCTATTAACAATGCAAGTAGACTCACCATAAGCAGTACTAAACTTTTGTTCCCTTGCAGCTCTCAGCTCCTTGTAAAATCTACTCAACACTCCGCTGTATCTCTGAACTTTGCAGCACAAGAAATCTAGAAAAAGCCAACATTTATTGGGGGGGGGGGGCAAAAGCCCAAAAACCAGGGACACATTTTAAACATTGCTTGTATAATGTTGGAAAGTTGCTACAATAAAATGCTGCGTTACCATCATACATTTCACTGCCAAGTCTTAAACCCAGGGGAAGCCTGTGCAAAACAGTCAGAGCAACATAGCACTATGCCAAATCGGTTTTGTGAAAGAGGAAGACAAACTTAAATGACCATTTAATGAATTCAATTCTCACCATAGCTGTCAACCTCTTAGCACAAAACACCTGAACAAAGCCAATAATGGGGGAATACAGCCCCCAAACATTCAGTGAATTCAGTTCTCAACATGCCTCTCAACCTCTTAGCAAAAAACACGTGGACAAAGCCAGTAATGGAGGAATACAGCCCCCAAACATATTCGGTGAATTCAGTTCTCACCATAGCTCTCAACCTTAGCACAAAAAAACTGAACGAAGCCAATAATGGGGGAATACAGTCCCAAAAATAAGGACAAATTTCAAATATCCATGTTATAAACTTATGTACTTTCTGAAGAATATGAAGTCTGAAATTCAAATGCCTGTTATTTTTATTTAACATTTGTTAACCAGGAAAGTCTGACTTGGAACAAAAGCCAATTTTCAGCAGAGCAGGGAGAAACACTCCCGACACATGTCTTTGTAAGATGGGAAGACATGCAGACTCCACACAGAAAGCACCCCAGCCAAGAATCAAACCAGAGAACCTGTAGCTGTCAGGCAACAATGCTGCCACTGCACTACTGACTTTGTTAGCAACAACAAACATACAGAAACCACAGATTTTATGAGGAACAGAACAAATATGATGCAAAAATCTGCAAATTTTTTACAGATGGTGGTGGATAGGGAATTCAGGCCCTTACTACCTGCACCCAAGGTACAGGGTTCAAGCCTGAGTATTCTCTACACACCACTATATGTTCTCTCTAGCCACAAGTATGTAGCAACTGGGGCATCACACACACACACCACACACCTCCATTTGTTTGTAGCACCCTGCCTCCATAGCAACATCTCCGTTCTTTCTCCCTCCATAGATCGGATCAAACTCCGTTCGCAGCAGCCCCAGCAACTCTGTTTATCCTCTGTAGCAGCCCGCGCAACTGTTTCCCTGCCTCAGCAACTCTGGCCATCCTCTGTAGCAGCCCACACAAGCCGTTTCCCCGCGAGACATCACGAGAGTAGGCTGGAACCTCCAGCCTGAGAGCGATGCAGTTCGGTGACCTTCCAGTCTGTGCGGTCATCACCACACAAACTTCTGGGCTGGCAGGGTGGAGATCCCTGTCCAGACTGCCTAACTCAGCAGTCTTGAGTGTTCTGAGTACCAAGCACGCATGCATGAAGTTTTGGGACTTGTGAATTTTTTTTGTTTGTTTTCTTTCTACGGTGGGGGGGACTGTTTTCAATTTTTATTCTTTTCCATTTATTTTTCTACAGGTGGGGGGCTGCAGTCCTGTAGTCCTATAGCACGAACTGTCCCTGACAGTGAATAACCTTTTCCACAAAAGGTCTGCTGCCTCAAACTCCCTTACAAGGTCATTCGGAGTTATTTGACTGTCCTCTGCTCAGATGGTCTGACTTTCTTTTTGGAACCTCCATGTCACTGTTTTTTAAATGTCTGCTTACCAGCATTCTGCTGAGACAGTTTTTTTTATTTTCTGCCAAAATTTAGACAAGGGAGAATTTACAGAAAGAGGGATGAAAAATCTGAGAGTCTGTGAATCAGCTTCCCTCTCGTCACACTTTTTGATAACCTCTGCAGCAGTGTACAAAAACTAAATCTCTATCCAAAGCAGAATTCAATAGGTCATTTTTGTCATCATCTAGGAGGATCTGAGAATGTAGTCAGACAAACCTCCTTAAAACAGTACTAATGGCAGCAAACCTGGAAGTAGTGTATATACCATGCAACACTAAACCAAAGGTTAAAATCCACTAGAAGAGTGAAAATGCAGTGGAGAAAAACTTCTTGAATAAAAAAAAGTTTATTACATCCACAATTTGTTACTCATTAAGTGCTTCTGTCCCAATGCATAGGACTTCTTCAGTTAAAATTCTATTCTACCACCATTTCCTTAAATACATGCACATAATTACCAACTAATTAAATAAATAGGCTTCCAAACAAAATTATTAAAGAAAGACTCAAACTTCCTAGAAAAAATACCACATATGAGAAAGAAAATGAACCACACAATGTAGATTTTTTTCCTCAGAACAGGAATCAGATGCCAAAATATTTTCAAACGTTCACAATTAGTCAAGATAAACTTCAACATATGAACTGGACAGTTTAGAATTCTAAAACTTCCAGTCGTTGAAGCATACATCTTTTCCCCAAAGTTATCAAAAGCTTCTCCATCCTTATCAGAAAGAAAAAGATTAGAATTAGCAAAATGTTTGTCAGAAGCTGGATTTACTACAGAATACATCTGCTGGGTTAGGTCTGGGAACTTTCCACAATGTTTCTGCTTTATTAGGGGCAGCAGGCTGACCATCAAGGAAACCAGAGGCTGTGACAAAAACATCTTCCAGTGCTCCAGAGAAAGAGAACTCCTCACAAGGAGAAATCAGATACCACACACTCCACAGAATCTGAATCAGAAACCTGAGAAAAAAAAGCCTTTAAAAGAAGCCAAGCCAAATAAGTTACTCCTGTCCAAAGTAATTGACACAAAGGAAGATACACGTTTAGTTTTTACTTCAACAGGAAAATGTGGAAAAACAGACAATATTGTCAGCAACAGGCTCCCCAGGGATGAAGGGCAACATAATACTTAAGCAAGAGTACATTCCCTGTTCCTTCTCTTAAGACAGACAAGAGTGGCTCTCCCCTTACCCACTGAGGGGACCCCAACAACTGCAGAGGACATGGCTAACCCTTGGCTCCATGATGGTGGTATGTACTACCATCAATGGGATATGAAGAAAATTTTAAGCTGGTTAAGGAACCAGCTTTGGCCGTAGCAGTGTCACCCACAACCTTTATATTTTTGTGTCTAGAAGAAGGTCTAGCACAGGGATAATTTGTTCCATGGTCAAGCCAAAAATAGTGCTAATTTCCTAAGGAAGCTTACTGGCAATAATTGGCAAAACAGGAAAGTATCAAAAAAGTTAAGTTTTCCCATAAGCACTTTAAAAGTACATAAACATCATGGGACAGTCGAGGAAAATACTTTTCCAAGCCTAAAAGCAGTTGTTTCTCAGAAAACATTACTTTACTCTGGTAAAGAAAAAAATAATGTGGAAGTTTTTTTCCCAGAAGTAAAATTATCTGCCTAGTAATGGAACTGCATTAGCCGGTCATTTACAAAAAAGCCTGCAGAGGAGCATTCTTCTTGGTGGCAGGAAAGCTCTGAAGCACTTTGCTCGCAAACATGACTTATGGTTTGGGCATGTGGATGGTGCCATAAAGTTTTAGAAGATGGTCAGCTGTTATATTCTGTGCAGGATATAACCCATATAGCTAAGTCTACTGCAGCAGCGATCAATATGAAGAACATCTAGGAGACTGACAGCTGGATTCAAAACTAGCTCAAACCATTTTGGGCATGCATAACATTTTTGTTCTTAGAGACACCCTATCCCTGTGGAAAAAGAAGAAAGGGCTCACCCGCCATGATAACTTGCAACTCAAACTCTTCTTGCAGATGACACAGCAATAATGAGTGCAGTTTTCCAAATCAAGAACCTTAAATCACATTGATGGTCAGGTCCAAGAGATGACAGTCAAATTCTCAAACACAAACTTGAAATCCTAAGGAGAAAAAGCATGTTTATATGGTGTTCTCAGGTGTAAATCTCCTTTCAGAAACTGTTTCACAACAGAGAAAAAAAAAGAGGAGGAGGATCCATGGGCAGACGTGCTGAAATGGCCAAAAATGAACCTTTATAAAGGTATAAGAGAAACCAGAGGAAAGTAACTCACACAAATATTTTAGCATCAGTGGCACAACATCCCTGATGGGCCCCTGGTTAGGGACCAATTAGAAAATCACTTCCGTATACCAATATAGAATTTTCTAATAACAGGCTCTCTTCCCACTTTTAGTAGCTGCACATCTTCATAAAATAAGTGCCTAAAAGGTATTAGAATTTTATCAACCAGACAGTTGCTTGAAGTCAATTCATACTGGGGTGTATCAAACTACGCTTTGTGTTGTGTGTGTGTCTATCCAGTCTGAGAAAACCTGTAGTAACTGCTGCTGGGTCATTCAATAAGAAGGGAAAATCAATGTTGCCTGGGCCAAAAGGGGGTCACCACAATGATTTTTTGGTTATCCTTTTGAATCTTCAGAATTACGCTGGACATCAGTGGAGAGGGTTGAAACACAAAGGAACTTTCCTTTCTAAGGGAATGAAAATGCATCTTTCTTACATACTTGTTTGGAAGGAGTCCTGGAACAAAATTTGTTTAGTTGTTTGTTTTGAAAGGAGGCGAACAGAGCTATTTGAGGAGTTTTCTCCTCATTTATTTTCCATTCTTGAGGATCTCTCCTAGTTATGTTCAGATTGTTTGCCACTGTGTTTCGCTCTGTTAGAATGTATAACGCTTGGAGGGTTAAGGAATGCTCAAGTGCTAACTCCTAAAAAGTACAGTTTTGTACCTACCATAAATGTAGATGTTCGAGTGCTAATACAGCTGCAGTAATCACAGATGGGTTTTCTGCCGTCAGGCGGTCCCTCGGTCGGCCGAATTCCAAAGTCTAGGTCCGGCGTCGGTTGTTGTCACTTTCTTTCCTGACGTCAATGAGGCAGGGGTATATAAGACACAGCCGACGCCATTTTCTTCAGTCTTTCTTGCCCCAGATGTCAGGTGCCCCCAGAAGGAAGGCAATACATAAAATATATTTATATACATGCAATGCAATATAATCAAAAATCAGTAGTTGCAAGCAAATATGCCATAGAAGGATAACCCAATCAGGTTGTATGAAGAGGGGTTATGCCCTAGGCCTTTACCAAGAGGGGAAGGAGGGAGGGAAAACTGTACTGAAGCTGTATTAGCACTCGAACATCTACATTTATGGTAGGTACAAAACTGTACTATGTTCATCGTGCATACAGCTGCAATAATCACAAATGGGTAGAATCCCAAAGCTACGCACAGGGTGGTAGGCACTAGGTGGAAATGGGATGAGCTAGAATGCCCTGCAGCACAGCAGTGGCAAAGCCTGCTCTAGTTTTGGAATATAAAGGCAGGTGGTAGTGTTTTGTGAAGGTATGCACAGAACTCCAAGTGGCTGCCTCCAAAATATCTTTGGTAGGAACTCCTCTGAGGAAGGCTGTAGAGGTAGCTGTGGCCCTGGTGGAGTGGGATCTGATGCCTGTAGGGACAGATTTTATATGATAGGAGTAACAAAACTGTATGCAGTGGCCTATCCATTTTGAAATTGTCTGTTTGGTAACTGGCTTCCCTTGAGCTCCTACAGCATAGGACACAAAAAGTTGTTCTGATTTCCTGAAAGGCTTTGTTCTGTCCAAATAATAATGTTGCTGTCTATGGATGTCTAAGGAGTGTAGCAGCCTTTCCCCTTTGTTTTGAGGATTGGGGTAAAAGGTAGGTAAGTGTACGGCTTGATTTAAAGCTACCCTGGATACCACTTTAGGCATAAATGACGGGTTGGTTCGAAGGGAAACCCTGTCCTGATGGAAGATGAGAAAGGGCTGCACAGCCATGAGGGCTTGAAGTTCCGAAACCCTACGAGCTGAGGTAATGGCCAGAAGGAAAGCTGTTTTCCAGGACAAATATTGCAAATCTGTTGAGGCAGCTGGTTCAAAGGGAGGCAATGTTAATTTTTCTAGAATGTAATTAAGATCCCAGGCTGGCATTGTTTGTTTCCTTGGTGGTCTTATATTCTTAGCCCCTCTGAGGAACTGCCTTAAGAGTGGGTGAGAGAATAAGGGTGGATCAGTGTTGAATTCTGCAGAAATGGCTGAGGCATGGATTTTTATGGAGGAAAATGAAAGTCCACTGTTCAGCAGCTCAGCTAGATACTGTAATACCCGAGGCAAATTCAGTTTTCTAGGGCCCTGGCCTTTTTTCTCATTCCAAGAACAAAACCGTTTCCATTTTGCGGAGTAAGCCTTTCTAGTAGATGGCCTTCTGGTTTCCAAAATGACATCCTGCACCTCTTTGGGGGGTAGGGTCTGTTGTGGTGTTAAGGAATTTTCCATGCAGCGAGCTTGAGTGTTTTCAGCTGACTGTGAAGAGTTTTGTAGCTGTGCTGAGTCAGCAGAAGAGGCATTAGAGGTAGGGACCAGGGAGGAGTATGTGTTAGGCTCCTCAGGAGTGGGTACCAGTGTTGTCTTGGCCAGTCTGGAGCAATCAGTATCATCTTCGGTCTGTCTGCTCTTGCTTTCAAGAGTACCTTGGGCAGAAGAGGCAGAGGTGGGAAAGCGTTAACTGTCCATGCTGTCCAACTGAATGAAAGGGCGTTCACTCTCCAGGCCTTTGGATGAAAGGTCCTTGAACAGAACTTTTCCAATTGATGATTCCTGTGGGAGGCGAAGAGATCTATGTCTGGCCTCCCCCACGCTTGGATTATCTTTGTAAACACTTGAGGATGTAACTTCCATTCGTGTGGATCTGTCATATTTCTGCTTAGATTGTCTGCCAGCGTGTTTTCCAAACCTGGCAAGTACTGTGCCTGAAGTTCGATTTGCCATTCCAGAGCCAAGTTCCAAAGTGTCATGGCTAGTCTGCACAGGGGGTATGAATGTGTTCCTCCTTGTTTGTTTATGTACCACATTACTGTAGTGTTGTCTGTTCTTATCAATAATTGTCCTGGATGCAGGAGGTCCTTGAAAGCTGTAATTGCATTTATCACTGCTAGCATTTCTTTCTGATTGATGTGAAGGTGCTTTTCCTTTTGGGACCATTTGCCCTGAATGCACCTGTCTGTCATGTGTGCCCCCCAGGCGTAATCTGAGGCGTCTGTTGTGATGACTTGATTTGCTTGAGGCTTGCAGAATGGGAGACCTGTGTTTGTTTGACATGCTTGGGCCCACCATAGAAATTCCTTTTGCAAACATGGAATTATTGGTATTATTGTTTCCAAACTGTGGCTGTGTTGAGACCATAGGTTTTTTAGGTACCATTGAAGTTTCCTCATATGCAACTTTGCACATGGGATTAAAAGAATACAAGATGCCATGAAGCCCAGAGCCTGCAGGATTTTCCTTGCAGTAAGCCCGGTACAATTTGCTAGTATTTTGAAGTACTGAGTTAGTTGCTCCCGTTTTTCTGGCGTAGGATAGGCCATCTGGGAGTTTGTGTCCAAGTTGGCACCCAGGAAAGTTATTTTCTGAGATGGTGTTAGCCTGGATTTCTCTTTGTTGACTGTGTATCCCAGGGAATTCAGTAACCGTGTTACATAAGCCAGATGTTCCAGAAGTATGTGCTTGCTGTCCACTTGGATCAGGCAGTCGTCCAAATAAGGGTAAATTTGTATCCCTTGAAGTCTGCAGTAGGGAATTACTGATGCCAGGCATTTCGTGAATACTCTGGGCGCAGTAGATAAGCCAAAGGGCAATGCAGAGAATGGATAGTGAATTGAACCTGCAAGAAATCTGAGGTATCTTCTGCAGCTTTGTCTGATTGGGACATGCAGGTATGCCTCCTTGAGGTCCAATGTTACCAGCCAAAACTCCTTGCCCAGCATGGGAAGAAGCTGCTGTAATGTGAGCATCTTGAATTTTGGTACGAGTAAGAATGCGTTTAGGATGGATAAGTCCAAAATGGGTCTCCAGTCGGTTCCTTTCCTTGGTACCAGAAATAGTCTGGAATAAAAACCTTGACCTTGTTCGTGAGTAGGTACCTCTTGAATAGCTTCCATGTGTATGAGCTTTGAAATTTGTAATTGTGCCTCTGCTCTGATTGTGTGGCAGGTTTGGCATGCCTCTCATTTTTGGAAGAGTGTGAAAATGAAATCTGTAGCCTCTGTTTATTACGTCCAGGATCCATTTGTCTGTTGTGACAATATGCCAATTTCTTGTAAATAATGCCAGCTTTCCTCCCAAGGGTGCTGCCAGCTGAGACTTGCTTGGCATGGAAAGGAGGAAGTCATTGGGTTTGTTTCCTGTATTGTTGTGCACTGTCTTCGACACCTCTTGGTGCTGGAGTTTGCCATTGCCTGCCTCTATATGATCCTTGTGATTGTCCTCTGCCCCTTGTGCACCTGTATCTACCTCTTTGGGGCTTGTCCGTGGCTGGAAAGGACCAGTTTTTTGAAGGCCAATTTCTGCTAAAATGTGGTGGTTGAACCTGTAGAAAAGCTTTGACAGTTTGCATAGATTTGGCTTTTTCCTCCATTTTCCGTAGTATCTTCTCAGCATTAGTACCAAATAGCACATCCTTTTGTAAAGGAGCATCTAGCAGTTTAGCTTTCACATGATCAGGCAAGATTTGTTCCCTAAGCCAGGCATGTCTACGAATCACTGATCCTGTAACAGCAGCTCTACTTGAGGCCTCTAGGGCATCATAGCCACATTGTAAGGTGTGTTTACCCACTTGCTCTGCACTACGCATCATATATCCTGCAACTCCTTCAAATCTGGTTGTTCAGGTTGAGACATTTTATTTCTTAATTGTGATAACAGAAACTGCTGATATTTAAGCATATGAAACTGACAATTAAGGCCCTCATGGCTAGGGTGGCAGAGGTATATACCTTTTTTCCCCACCTTTCTAAGGATCTCTACTCTCTTTTGGAAGGTAGTGGATTCTTAGTAGTAGAGGCCTTCATTCCCTTGGGGCCTTGAGAAATGGTTTCAGGGTCAGCATTATGGCTTTTGTAAAGAAATTGGTGGGAGTTAGGAACTCTGTAGTACCTATCAGGCTTGACTGGGGCAGGAGGCAGGGAATCCGGATTAAGGCAAGCCTCCGCATAAACATCATCAAGTATGTCCCAAGACAGGAGGTATCGCCAGAGGTCTGTGTTGAGGTAATAAAAGAAATTCCCTAAGTCTTTTCTTGGAATCAGAAAAGTCTTGGCCTTCCCAATGGAAATGTTCCCTCAAGGTGTGCAAGGTTTCCCCAAAAGAAAAATCCTCTGGAGGAGATACAGAAGGAATGGACTGCTCTGCATCAGAGTCTTCAAAAGGGGAGTAAGAGTGTTCCTCTACATCAGAATGTTCTGAAAAAATGGAGCCCTGATCAGAAGAGGGAGAATCTTCCTCCACTCTGGGTCTCTTGTCTGGAGGGGGTTTGGAACCCCTGATAAGAGTTATTAAATCCTCAGCCATTTTAAGCATCTGCTTTTTAGGCATAGGGCCTGGAGATGGGCACTGTGCAACAGGCCTCTTGTGATGCCTGGCTGATTTGGACTTAGTAAAGGCCTTAATGGAAAAGGAAGATGAGGGTCTAAATAAACCATGGGTGGAAGTGGACCTGTCCACATTAGGAGGCTCAACGCTCACAGTGGCTTCGGTGGTTGTAGTCTGGGTATGGGCCGAGGTACCTGCGGTCTCGGTTACAGAAGACACCACCAAAGAAGTGTCGTCGGTAGTCAGGGACTGCATAGGCGTCTCGCTGAGAACTGGGCCACGTGTAGCTGGTTCTGGCGTGGTGTCGGTGGAGACCGCAGACCTCGCGTGTTGGTCCTTGTCCTTGCGTTTTTTGGACAAAACGGTAGTCGGAGTCTCTGATGACATTTTATAATCAAAGGCTTTACCAAAAAGGTGTTGGGTGAACTCCGCCCGACGCTTAATAGTGCGTTTATTGAAAGTAGCGCAAAAGCGACAGCCTGAGACGTCGTGGTCTGGGCCTAAACAAGGTATGCAGAGGGAATGGAAATCCTTATGCGGTATTTGCTTCCCACAAGAAATACAATTGTTAACTTTTTCTGACATCGGTCTGAGGCAAGAAAAGTTTCCCCAACGGGGTACTTAGCTTTAAAGAAGACTTCGGTTTCCAATTTTTCGTAAATTCAGGAGCTGGCCAACTGGCACTTGCGAACTGCTTCTGCTTCGGGCACCGCGCGGCAAAAAAGACTGAAGAAAATGGCGTCGGCTGTGTCTTATATACCCCTGCCTCACTGACGTCAGGAAAGAAAGCGACAACAACCGATGCCGGACCTAGACTTTGGAATTCGGCCGACCGAGGGACCGCCTGACGGCAGAAAACCCATCTGTGATTGGGTGGTTAAGATGTTTGCCTTGCAAACACAAGGTACAGGGTTTGAATCTCACAGGGGATAACTGGCTAGGCTTAAAATGGCTCGCAAGGGCAGTTAGCCTAGTACTAGCATATTTACATATATATGAACTATTACTGCAGCTGTATGCACGATGAACATCACCATTACCATCCTCTATAGGGAATACAACCTTGTATCCCCATGATTGTGGTATCATCTGTAATCACTTGAAAAGGTCCTAGGGACCAAATATGACAGACAGACTTCAAGGTATGGATCTCAGTCAACATCTCCTTTAAGATGATGTGCTTTGGTTTGTGTGATGGACTTCATATTCTGAATTTTACAACTTTGACATACAGTTTAGAAATTAAAAGATCTAGTTCTGGTCTCCAAGACACCTCTTACTTTGGTACCAGAAACATTCTGGAGTAGATGATGTTGCCCCTTTGACTTTCAGGTACTGGTTCTATGACTCCTTGCGTGTGTATCGGAGGAAAATACTCTGGTTTGGAGGGTGGGGAGGTATTCCTCTGAAAAGAGGTTTTTGCATCCATTGCCATCTGCAGTACCCTGCACAACTTTTAACACCCAAGAATCTGAAACAATCATTTTCCAAAGAGGATTGTTGAGGACCAGTTTATGCAGATTAAGTGGCTGGGAAGAGGGTAAAGAATGCTGGCAAAGTCATTCAGCACTGCTCGTCTATCCTTTTTTCTGAAAAGACCTTGGTTTCTCACTGATGCTACTCTCAATCTCTTTTTTGCAATTTGTTTGTCAGAAAAAAACAGTTTTGTTTAGTTTTCTTTTGGTGTGCGTTTGGGTGTCTAAGAGGGAGACCTACAACATTTGTTTTTGGGTATGAGAAAGATCTTAGAAACACCCTGAACCAATTTTCCTTTCATCATATTGTAAGAACCTAAGTGGCAGAACAGGCAAACAATATCTCCTTATCTAAAACAGACATAACTTTTGTATCGGATGTTGTCTTTTCCATCCATTCCAAAATGGATGGGACTCAGAATCCCCAGCTAATATAAACCTTGGGTGGATTAATGGAAGGATATTCCACAGGAAGGCTGAAGCAAAGCCTGCCCTGTTCCTGCAAAGTAAATCCAATTTATAATAGGGTATGAAGGTATAAACATTAGACCAAGAGGCTGAAGCACAAATATCATCAACTGATGCCCTAGGAAAGAAGGCTGTAGAGGTTGCCACAGACCTAGCAGAGTGAGCTTTGATAGGCTTTCTTAATGTGAGACATTTTCTTTGTTTACGTGAGTGATGCAGGCAGACAACCACCTGGATAATGTGACTTTGGACATTCCTTGACAATTTGTTGAAAAGGACACAAAGTCTGAATGACTTTGTTGAATGTAAAAATCAAAAATGCTTATGAGCATCCAATACATGCAGTACATATTCTTTGTTAGATGTCAGATTAATGCTTTGATTTAAATTTATTTGGGTAGCTATCTTTGGCAAAAAGGAAGTACTGGTTCAAAGGGAAAATTTGTTTTGGTGGCAGTTACTTCTGCAAAGA
Organism: Protopterus annectens; assembly: GCF_019279795.1. Taxonomy (NCBI): domain Eukaryota; kingdom Metazoa; phylum Chordata; order Ceratodontiformes; family Protopteridae; genus Protopterus; species Protopterus annectens. Next base: position 382,924,871 of record NC_056743.1, on the reverse strand, counting down.
GAGCATCAGAGCTTCAGACCCTTTCATGTAAACTTCCGTATGTCATTTTTTCATAATGACAAAGTTTTCCATGTAAGGATCTGAAGTTCAACCTTGGCTGCAGGATTGAATGGTAGTTGAGTAGGTGCTTGAAACAGAAGTTTAATGTGCATTGTATGAGAAAATAATTGGAAGATATTGCCTATTGCCTGACAGCCCTCATGGCTTTTCCACATAATGGGTAAGATAAGGTTTGCCCTTGCTTGTTGATGTACCCAGTCGCCTAGTGATATGTTAACAGTTAGGATAGATATCAGTCATTGAAGGAGGGAATCCCGAAATGCCTGCAATGCTAGGAAGACTGCCCTCATCGCTAGAATGTCAATATGGAAATTGGCCTCCGAAGGTGACCATGTGCCTTGGACAGTCTTTCACTTGTAGTGTGTCCCTACCCACTCCAGAGAAACATGTTCAGACTGCAGAAAGGGTCTTTTCATCTTGCTCACATCTGGTTACTTTGTCTTTAACTTCTGGCCCAAAGAGTTTTGAGCCATCAAATGAAGCATTAATAAAGAGCATCTTAAAAGGCTCCACAAAGTCACACAAGTGCATCCAGGCATGTCTCCTTACACTAATGCCCATGCCTGCTGCTCTTGAATTGCCTTCAGTAATGTTAGCAATAAGAAATACTGAGACAAAGACTGAAGGATGGTAGAGTCCAAGACATTATTGTCTTCTACAGATATAGACCAGGAGAGGGTTTTGGAGATTTCTTTAGTCAAATTCCTCTGAAATTTGGTACTGTTTGCCAAGTCGTTCAGCACTCACAAAGTAAAGATAAATGAAGTACGTGTTCATTTTTGAAATATGTCCAGTGCCCTAGATTCCCTTTTAGGGGGATGGGCAAAGGAGCTTTCCTCTGCGAGCTCTTTCTTGGTGGCTGCTGCCACTACTATGGAATTCACACAGTGGGCCTCTTGCTATGATGCTGGCGATTTTTGAGGGAACCAAATACTTATCTGGCTTGCAAGGAACTGGCCAAGTCTTGTCCGGTTCCTTCCATGCCCACTTGCAGATGAGGTCCAACATCTCATCTGTGGGCAAAACCAACAAAGTAGCAGCCAAGTTGGAGCCGAAGGCTTCAAGAAATACAAAATGTTCCAGCGCAGGAGCTCTGGAGGACCACCAGTGCCTCTGTCAGAGAAGTGTGAGAATCTCTCCAAGAGAGACATTCCCAAGGGGATGTGGGGACCTCTCCACATCAAAGTCTGCATTCTCTGTGAAAGACTCTGGTGGCGAGTCTATGTGCTTCCTTTTACACAAATGCTTCCGAAGTGCTTCCCTGGTGGCATGGATGGGGAGAAGACTTGGGAGAGACTTATAAGTTTGCTACAGGATTGGACTGAAGATTCTTCAGGCCCGGCTGTCCCACGTGCGCCAAATGAGAAGGATCAAGACCCACAGGTGCTCTCTGGGGGCTGGGTGGAGCTAAGCTGGGCTGAGAAATCCACATCTCCGATCGGGAGAGCACCTTCTCGACAGCCTTGAAAGCAAATGCTGCATGAGATAAAGAGATCTGAATAGTGGGAGCCAGAGCTATATTGCTAGGCAAGCCCCTGAACATCATCCAGCTCAGACCTACCCATGTGGAGAGGACAGCTCTGAAATTCTCAGAGTCGAACCCCCCCACCCCGATCCAGTGCCAAAGCTTTGGCTTTGAAATCAGATCTGTACAGGTCAGAGATTCCACTGGAACAGAAGATGGCCATAACTTCAGGTCAGGGGCAGACAAACTCCAGGCGGTGCTTAAAATTATAACCATCAAATTCGAAAAATGGATCAGGATAAGAGCAACTACTGGATAAGTAGAAGGGACATAACTCCTGGGTCCAGCAGGGGCTGGAGTGGGAAGCACCCACAACTGAAATGAAGTCCTGAAAAAGTTCCTCATCATACAGTTCACATCAGTTTGAGAAGCTTCTGGTTGACCAAACTGACCACAAAGATGTAGCAGTGTAGGGAGATCTGAATGAGTGATGGCTAATCCTTTCTTGTAGAAAAGGAGACCAGAGCTACAGAGAGACAATTTTGAAGCTGGTGAAGCCAAAGAAGATGAACAATCAGGGGAAAGTTTTATATATTCATTAGACCTATCCTTGGAGGTTTTGTCTCCCTTGGACTTGCCTATAGCCTTTTTTGAACAACGTTTCTTCCGTCAAACCATTTCTGAAATCACGTGTGCTGAGAAGTTGACATGATTGGTTATTTTCTTTATGACTTGTTTTTTTATGAGTGGGAAGTTGCTGTGTAAACATGATCACATACGTTTTTAGAGGCTTTGGATTTGCTGCAATAATTTTTAAAATGCTCCAGTTTTTATGAATTGTTGGGTCTGAAGAAGCAGTTTTGTTCACAATGAAAGCAGCCACCACTTTTATGTTTTACTAAAGTTCCTTTATGGTTATAGTTGCAGTGTTGGTCATATTTGTTTTATCCATATATCCATATTACATTTTTTTGATAAAGAAGAATTTCCAGTAGTAGTTTTCTGAGTCTTGGACATTTATTTATTTTTTCTTTCTTCAACTGCCTGGGTACCAAAGGCAGCGCAAACATTGTACTGTTCCATCCAAGTTTGGTATCATATGCCTGCAGATCATACACTTTTTAAATCATATAAATATATATATCTATATCTATATCTATATATCTATATATATCTATATATATATATATATATATATATATATATATATCTATATATATATATATATATATATATATATATACATACACACACACACACACACACACACACACACACACAGAGAGAGAGAGAGATGCAGATTTTTTTTAAAGATGATGCCATCTAGGCGCAAGGAAATAGAGAAATAAACTGTAGAGAAGCTTTAGAAGTCTAAGGGCACAAGCAAATACATACAGCCCTAAAGACAAGTTATCAGAGAAAGAGTAAATAACATGAAGGCAAAAAAAAATCATGGTTAGAGATTGCCTTCCCCCATCAGGGATTGGTATCAGAGTACAGGCAAACAGAAAAAAATGGGGGGGGGTCCTAAATGAAAGACCAGCACCAGTAGAGCTTTTAATAGAATCTAGAACAGAAGTTGCCATTAAAAAAGGAATAATTAGTACAGCATATAAAATACTGCATGAGAACTATAAGAATCAATCAGAGGAGGTTAGAAAAGACTGGGAAGAGAAATCAGATAAGCAATTTACAAAGCAACAATGGGAGGAAATATGTAGGTCGCCCAAATATGCAACAGAATCTAGAAGATTTATGATTTTTGCCTGGAAATGCTTACATAGATACTTTTATACCCCAAGTACACTCCAGAGAATTTTTTCTCAGGCAGACAACAAATGTTGGTGGTGTGAAGGGGAAGAAAGAAGTAATTGGGAAAATATTTTCTGGGAATGCGGCGAGTTGGCGAACTTTAAGGATTCCCTCTGGGATGCACTGTCGGAGATGCTGTGTGGGCAGATTGGTCTGACGAGTGAGATGATTTTTCTGAGCTATGATACAGATCAGACATGGTAAGGCCTTGCAGTCTCTAATTATGGTGGCTGCCAAAAAAAAGCAATTACTAGAAAATGGAAACCAAAATCTAACCAAGATAAAATAACTGGAACAAAGATCTTTAGAAAAGGGTAGGAGCAAACTACATAAGAAAAAAATGGGAATTGTGGGAACAATACATATAACGGAGGAATGAGGTTTAAAGGGCAGTTGGACTTAAATGAGCTATGTAATATCAGAGTGAGAAAGAATGGGTAGATTGTAAGTGATGTATAATGTTTGCAATTGGGAGTGTATCAGTATGGCTTGATGTAAAATGCTTGCAACTAGGATTGTGTCTTTTTTTTTTTTTTAATTTATATAAATGTATGATTGCCTATGTAGTAGATGTTTCTTGTTTAAAAAAAGAGCAGGAATTGAATAATGTATGTAATGTTGTTTAGATTAAAGGATATACAAGCAATATATGTGAAGTGTAATGTTTATGTTATGTTAATATAGTCTGATCACTTTTATATGTCACAAGTGATAATTCGATAAAGGTGTTTGAAAAAAGTGCTATAATCAATTAAACCGAAAAAGTGTCACCAAGGAAAAGAGTGGCAAAGCAAAAAGTACAGTTTTGTACCTACCATAAATGTAGATGTCCGATAGGTATGCATCTGCAGTCCTAACATATGGGTTGTCCTGCCTCAGGCAGCCCTTCGGTCGGCCGGATTCCAAAGTCTGGGTCTGGCCTCGGCTGATGTCGCACTTCACCCGACGTCATAGCTGCTGTTTATTGGGTATAAAGGCATCAGCCGACGCCATTTTCCTCAGTGTTTCTTGCCCCAGATGCCAGGTGCCCTCTAGGAAGGCTAAATTTGGATAAATGCAAATAATTCCAAACAGTACAGAGCAAACAATATATATATATATATATACAAACAAATACACCATAATAGTTTCCCCCAGCTAGCTAAAAGAGGGGTAAATACCCTAGGAATACCACAGAGGGGAAGGAGGGTGGGTAATCCTGACTGCAGATGCATACCTATCGGACATCTACATTTATGGTAGGTACAAAACTGTACTATGTCCTTCAAGGATGCATCTGCAGTCCTAACATATGGATAGAATACCATAGCCAAACTGGGGGAGGAGGCACTAAGATAAAGATGGTGTAGTTAAGATCCCTTGCAAAACAGCAGTTGCAAAACCTGCTCGGGATCTAGAGTATAAGGGAAGATTATAATGCTTGGCAAATGTATGCACGGAGCTCCAAGTAGCAGCCTCTAAAATGTCTTTGGTAGCCACTCCTCGTAGGAAAGCTGTAGTGTTGGCTGTAGCTCTTGTGGAATGAGGTCTGATATTATCAGGAGTTGTCTTTCCATGAAAAGAGTAGCAAAATCAAATGCAATTTCCTATCCATTTTGAGATTGTCTGTTTTGAAATTGCTTTTCCTTGCATTCCTGTTGCATATGCTACCAGAAGCTGGTCAGTTTTTCTGCTGGTCTTAGTTCTGTCCAGATAGTAGCGTAATTGTCTGTGCACATCCAAGGTATGTAGTAGTCCTTCCCCCCTGTTCTGTAAGAATGTAGGTAAATGAATCGCTTGGTTCAATGATACTCTGGAGACCACTTTTGGCATAAAAGTAGGGTTAGTTCTCAGAGAGACTCTGTCCTGATGGAAGATGAGGAAGGGTTGTACTGCCATTAATGCCTGTAACTCAGATACCCTTCTTGCTGAAGTAATTGCTAGCAGGAAAGCAGTTTTCCAAGACAAGAATTGTAATTCTGCTGTTGCTGCTGGTTCAAAAGAGGGAAGTGTTAACTTTTCCAGCACAAAGTTGAGATCCCATGTAGGTAAAGGTGGTTTCCTTGGAGGTTTTACATTTTTGATTCCTCTCAGGAACTGCCTGAGTAGAGGATGAGAGAAGACAGGAGGATCCATGTTGTATTCTGCTGAAATTGCTGATGCATGAATCTTAATGGAGGAGTAAGACAGGCCATTGTGGAACAGCTCTGCTAAATATTCCAGGATGTGTGCTATGTTTGCCAATGAGACATTTTCTCCCTTTGCTGCACTCCAAATGAGGTATCTTTTCCACTTGGCTGAATAAGTCTTCCTTGTGGAGGGTCTGCGTGCCTCCAGGATAATGTCCTTAACCCTCTGAGATAAACCTGGGTTATTTTGTTTTATGCAATATTCCAAGCAGCTAGCTGCAGTGTTTTCAAGTTTGGATGTAGGATCTTGTAGTTGTCCTATGTTAGTAGAAAGGGACATAGAGGTAGAGGCCATGCGTGTGTCCGAGACATGCTTCTCAGTAGCGGGTACCAATGTTGCCTCGGCCAGTCTGGAGCTATCAGAATTACCCTTGGCTGATCCTCTCTGATCTTCAGTAGAACTTTGTACATCAAGGGAAGGGGTGGAAATGCATATGCTGTCAGGTTTTTCCAGCTGAAGGAAAGGGAGTCCACCCTCCAAGCAAGTGGGTGGTATGCTCTTGTGCAGAATTTCTTCAATTGGTGATTGTGTGGGGAGACAAACAGGTCTATCTGTGGTAGTCCCCATTTCTTTGTTATGGCTTTGAAGATATCTGGATGCAGCATCCATTCGTGAGCATCCGTGGTAGTTCTGCTTAAGGTGTCTGCTAGAGAATTTTCTTTTCCTGGTACAAATCTGGCCTGAAGTTGAATGTTGAGATTCAGGGCCACATTCCACAGGTCCATTGCCATCCGGCATAGAGGATATGAATGTGTACCTCCCTGTTTGTTGATGTACCACATGACTGTGGTATTGTCCGTCCTTATCAGCAAATGACCCTGTTGAAGGAATGGTCTGAATGCCTGGATCGCATGTTTCACTGCCAGCATCTCCTTTAGATTTATGTGTAGATTCAGCTGGTCTTGGGTCCATAGGCCTTGTATACACTTGTCCAGCATGTGTTCCCCCCATCCTAGGTCTGAGGCGTCCGTGGTGATGGTCTGGCTTGGATGAGGTTTGTGGAAAGGCAAGCCTCTGTTCAACTGACAGGCCTGAGCCCACCACAGGAATTCTTGCTTCAGGCATGGAATTATTGGAATCTGGGCTTCTAGACTGTGCTTGTGTTGAGACCATACATTCCTTAGGTACCATTGTAGCTTCCTCATATGCAGCCTGGCATGCGGAACCAATATTATGCAGGATGCCATGTAGCCCAGGGCTTGCAGGACTTTCCTTGCAGTAAGCTGAGCTTGTGTTGTTAATGTCATGAAGTAGACTGGTAGTTGCTTTTGTTTTTCTTCTGTGAGAAAAGCCATCTGAGTTGATGTATCTAGTTCTGCACCCAAGAATGTTACCCTTTGGGATGGTACTAGTCTTGACTTTTGCATGTTGACTGTGTATCCCAAGGCTTGCAACAGTTGTATGACATTTTCCAAATCCTTTGTTAATTTTGCCTTGTTGTCCGCTTGTATTAGGCAGTCGTCCAGGTATGGGTAAATTTGAATTCCCTGAAGTCTGCAATGAGCAATTACTGATGCCAGGCATTTCGTGAATACTCTGGGTGCAGTAGATAAGCCAAAAGGCAATGCTGAGAATTGATAATGCTCTGATCCTGCAAGAAATCTGAGGTGTCTTCTGCAATCTGGTCGTATAGGGACATGCAGGTATGCCTCCTTGAGATCTAGAGTCACCAGCCAAGACTCCTTGCCCAGCATGGGAAGAAGCTGCTGGAGGGTCAGCATTTTGAATTTTGGAACAATGAGGTACGTGTTCAGTGCGGACAAGTCTAGAATAGGTCTCCATTGATTTTCTTTTCTTGGTACAAGGAAAAGCCTGGAGTAAAATCCTTGGCCTTGTTCCATGGGTGGCACCTCTTCTATAGCTCTCATCCTTAGTAAGTTGTTGATTTGTCTTAGAGCGTCTTTTTTTGGCTTGGTGGTAGGTTTGGCATTCCTCTCTTTTTGGTAGAGTGTGGAAGTGAAACCTGTAGCCCTTGTCTATTGTTTGTAAAGTCCATTTGTCTCCTGTAATGTAATGCCAGTTGTCGGAGAATAAGGCTAGTTTTCCGCCCAAGGGTGCTTCCAGTTGTTCCCTGGTAGGCGGAACTAGAGCCAAGTCATTGTGTCTGCCCTGTGGAAGTGGTTGTAGTTGATTCTGTGGCAGTACTTCTCTGGTTGGTAGGTTGCCACTGACGTCCCCTGTAGGCACCCCTAGATTGACCTCTGCCTCTTGGGCGTCTATTTCTGCCTCTCTGCGCTCTGGAGTTGTCTGGAAAGGACCAATTCTTCGAAGGCCAATTTCTGCTAAACCTTGGAGGTTGGACCTGTAAGAAATCCTTGACTGTTTGGACAGATTTTGCTTTTTCTTCCACCTTCTTTAGAACCTCCTGTGCAGGGGAGCCAGACAAACTTTTTTTCTCCATGGGAGCATCTAGGAGTTTTGACTTAACATGGTCTGGTAAGGATTGTTCTTTTAACCAGGCATGCCTTTGAATCACTGTTCCAGTCATAGCTGATCTAAAGGACGCCTCCAGTGCATCATAGCCACATTTTAAGAAATGGTTACTGACCTGCTGAGAGTTATGTACCAAATCCTGAAGGGACTTGCGGTCTAAAGGTTCAGGAGAAGACAGTTTTTTATTTAGCTGGTCTAACAAAAATTCCTGGTACTGAATCATGTGAAATTGACAGTTCAAGGCCCTGGCCGAAAGAGTAGCAGAAGTATAAACCTTTTACCCCATCTCTAATGCTCTAGATTCCCTTTCAGAGGGAAGAGGGTTTTTGGCAGAGGCAGCTGCCACACCTTTAGTGCCCTGTGAAATGGTTTCAGGGTCTGCAACAAGAGCCTTATACAAATGGTAGTGTGTGTCTGGGACCCTGTAATATCTGTCTGGCTTGGCAGGGGCCAGAGGAAGAGAATCAGGAGCAGTACAGGCATCATTATATGCATCATCAACAACGGTTAGTACTGGCGGAATGGCTAGAGGCCTATGCTGAGGTAAGTGTAAAAAGGTTCTTAGCCTTTTCCTTGAATCTGAAAAATCCTGGCCCTGCCATTGGAAGTGTTCCCTCATAGCATGCAAGGTTTCCCTAAAGGAAAATTCTTCAGGAGGAGAAGGAATGGAGTTCTTCTGCATCAGAATCCTCATAAGGAGAATATGGGCCCTCGTGAGGGTCTGAAATGTCTGAGTCATCAGAGGAATAATCTGTAGAAACAGGTTCCGGGGGTTCAGTCCTAGGCCTCTTGTCTGGAGGGGGCTGAGCGGCCCTGTCTGGGTGAGGTTGGGATCCTCTGATCAAAGAAATTTATTTATTTATTTATTTATTTTACATTTGTTTACCGCTAGTAGTCCACTGATACATGTCCATTTTCAGTGGAGCCAGGAGGAGAAAAAAGCTACAGTACTAAAAATAAAAATAAAAAAAAAAAATATATTTTAAAATTTTTAGAATTAAGCTAAGTAAAAAAAAAAAATAAAAAAATAGCCAGTATTGTTAGAAACATAATACAAATTGAAACTCCTGCAGTTAAGTATGGCATAAAGCTACATTTCTAGCATGGACAGAGATTAAGTTAATGTTACATACACAGTTGCAATATAAGGAAGGTTAAGGAATAAGTTCTTTTTGTGAGTGAAAATGAGATCCTCAGCCAGGCTGAGTATTTGGGAACTGGAGGTAGGCCTATGTGAAGGAGTTTTGGCAGGCAAGGCCTTAGAAGATTTAGCTGCTTTAGCCCTGGCAAAAGCCTTGATAGACATGGAAGCAGGGGGTCTAGCAGCCCCACGTGCAGGGGTAGATATGTCTAAAGGAATAGTGTCTGACAAATCCTGGGTGCCTGCTTCTGTAGCAGTAAATTCAGTAGCAGATTCAGCCATGCTCTGTGAGGCCTCGGCTATCAGAGGCATGCTTTCGGCCGAAGGAAGAACCTGGGGCTCAGTTTCAGCCGAAACAGAGACATTCACGGTTGGCCTAACCGTGGTTTCAGCCGAAACCGTGGGCCGCGAATGTCGGTCCTTTTCCTTGCGCTTTTTAACTAATTGAGTAGTCGGAGTCTCCGACGGCATTTTGTATGCAAAAGCGGGACCAAAAAACTCCTCTGCAAACTCCGACCTACGTCTAAGTGTCCATCGGTTGAAGGAAGCACAGGCTAGACAAGCTGATACGTCGTGGTCTGGACCTAAGCAAGGAAGGCAGTAAGAGTGGAAATCCTTATGAGGTATTTGTTTCCCACAAGTTAAACAATTATTTACTTTGTCTGACATCGGCTGAGGCAAGAAAGAGTCCCCAACGGGGTACTTAGCTTTTTAGAAGTCTTCGGTAGTAGGAATCTCTGGATCTGACCGACCGGCACTTGCAAACAGCTTCTGCTTCGGGCACCGCGCGGCAAGAAAGACTGAGGAAAATGGCGCCGGCTGATGCCTTTATAACCCAATAAACAGCAGCTATGACGTCGGGTGAAGTGCGACATCAGCCGAGGACAGACCCAGACTTTGGAATCCGGCCGACCGAAGGGCTGCCTGAGGCAGGACAACCCATATGTTAGGACTGCAGATGCATCCTTGAAGGACATCAGGACTGCACATCTTTATCAAACCCAATAATTGGCAGGATGTAAACAATATATCCAAGATGAAACTTAAAAATCTAAATTCCGAGACAAAAACAAAATATTAAGAAAATCAAAGAAATGAGGTCAAGCAGAAATGGACTTTAGAGACGAACAATCACTTATCTTGCCTTTCAGATCAATAAGCAAAACAGAGAAAATGCATCTCTGCTCAGATCTTTGTCTATAAGTGAAAGACAGACTGGTGATGTGATGCATATGACCATTCGGTTCAAATCCCTAAAAGGAAAGGGAAGCAGTGTAGGTTACATACTTTTTTGTAAATGGGCCTCTTGTGGATGACCTGAGCATGAATGTAAGTCATGCACCCTCCCCCATCAGAGAAATCCAAAATGTAGCAGGAAAACCGACATCTGTTTGCAGTTTTAACCTAAGAGTTTTATTAAATTCCCCCATGGCAATGACATTTATGACTAACTTCTGCAAACAAGATGTGCATTCACAACTAAAGGCATTAATTAGAAATGACAGCAGTTTACAGGAGAATCTTTTTCATTACTAGTATCAGTGGATAAGTAGGTAGGACATTCAATATGACATGAAGGTCAAAAGGAGACGTAGGTTCTATCCCACATGCAGATGCTTGTATTTGTGTTATAATACTGACACTGCAATGTAACACAAGGGGTGACTGGTCCATAGTGACAGCCAAGGTCCCATCTGACTGAGGCAGCAAATGTTAAAAATTCTATGGCAAGTAATGAAGGGTACAAGAGATTTACTAATAGAATAATAAATAAAAGAACAAAATACAAACACTGCAGTTATGTAAGTGTACTCAAAATAACAGCACATGTATAAATAACAGGATCAGTGCTGCAGCATAATTCTTTATGTACAGAAATTAGCCACAGACAGATGTCCATCATGGCCAAACTAGTACAGCTGTCAATCCCAAAGCACATCTGGTCTCCTCCCCAAAATGAAGATATCCACATGATGCTCAAGTATAAAGGGGTGAGCAGTTCACACCTTTTGTCCTTGTCTGGATAGTGAGAGGTCATTGAAAATTGTGCCAAAAGCCCCAAGGAAGATGACCATGTCTTGCACATTTGTCTGTCACCTACCACAGGTGTCCAGGAAGATATGCCCTATACAGAGAAGAGAGTTCTCATTTTCTGTGTTGGGCTGCTCAAGGTGACAACACCTGTCCCCATCTACCATTCTTTTAACTATCTTTCAGAGGGGGAGGATGTCCTTTGGAAACAAGATAAGGGAGGAAGCTCATCCTGCTACAGTGGTACTGTTATTTAAACATCTACTGTTATGAACACCCTCACCCAACACCAATATGTTAATTTTAATTATCACCATTGTAGTATGTTTCATACTTTGGTAATAGTACTGAATCAGTTTGCTACCCAAGGGGTATCCTGACTCTGGACTAATTAGCCCACTTTGGAGAATTATAATGACGCTGCCATCCAGGATTCTGTACTGTACTTCCAGAGTGTAACGTATGGAGAATTAGTGAATGGTGGTCCAGGCTTCTGCCCCAAACATACATTAAAACTGACATGTCTAAAGAAAGTTGCAAATGTGCTGATGGAATGTAGTTTTCTTGAGCTTTGCTATAATGCTAGTAACAGAAGACAATACAAATGGCTACCCACTTGAATAAGGTTTACTTAATACAGGTGTGCCTTGCTTTTCTGGCATAAAATTCTACCAGCAACTATCAATTTGTCTGAGTCTTGCATCCAGTCAGTAGAACATCTCCACTGCCTATGCACACCTATCTATGCAAGACACTTTCTTTCTTGTTAAAAAGTCTTCGATAGAAACCAGAAAGTGGATCAGAGAATGTCAAGGACAGCTCTGTGGCCATTTCTGGCAAGAAGTAAGGGCTACATCAAAGGGCTATCCTGTTCTACGAAAAGACTACATAAGGCACCTTGTACAATAAGGTTTGCAACTTAAGACATTCATCTAGAGAAAGAAATATCAGCAGAAAAAAAGATTATCAAGGAAGGTCGGTCAATGGTACTGAGCTTACTAGCTCAAAGGGAGGCAAATCAAGTTTCCCTGTCACTATGTTGAAGTCCCAAAGTGGATGGACAGATCATCTGCATGCCTTCAAACAGGAAACTCCATTCAAAAGCTGCTCGACTGCCACATGAGTGAATTGGGCAGCTCACTGCAAGTTATGCCAACTACTTACAGGTGAACCTTAAGAGAAGTATAGGCTAGGACTACTTGAAAAAAATTATACTAAATGTGTTAGGATGACAGGATAGAAGCACCTCTGGTCTGAACTTGCTCAAAAGTAGCCCAGATCGAAAAATCTCTAAAACATCCTGATGTCGGGTCTTCTGACTTCCTGGAGCATGCACACAAATTGTTCTCTATGTCTTTCAATTGATTTCTTAAACATGATATGCATAAACATATATACCCAACAATGACAAAAACGGTATCCACAGTATCCCATAAAAGACACAATGAATCTCAACTCATTCTATCTGGTACAGCCCTTTTTTTGTGTGTGTACTTTAACTCTCAGTGGGTGTGGCTCAAGCCTTTAAAAAAATGAAGTTATCACCTCACAGTTCAAATATTCATATATCTAGAACCATAAATGTTACTAGAAAACTGTAAATGGCAAACTATTCAGGATACATTAATCTTTACATTACTGGTCATACTTAACTGTCCAGATTTTCAGACTGTCCAGATATTTGCCTGATATTTTTGGTCTTTTTGTCAAGATTGTGGTTTTCTGGAAAAACACTGTCAAATCTTTAAGGAGTGAAGTCAGAAATAATGGCAGACATTTGAGTTTCAGACTTCATAGCCTTCAGAAAAATTCATGCTAATGTAAAATTGGTTATTCTATCAACTTTTTAAGTTTGTAAAAGCAATACTTAAAAGGTGCCCCTATTTTGGGCCTTTATACCCCCCACTATTTGTGGCTTTGTCCAGATTTCCTGCTCTAACAGGTTGAGAGGTATGTTACTGGCATTAATTCAGTCTGATGCTTTAAAATGGATTTTATAAGCCAAGTCAATATTAATTTTGTAATGCTGTAAACAGCTTGTGATATCTCAGTAAGCATTCAAGCAATACACACACAGTCAACAGGATTTTCTTCATACAGCTTGTCAGTTTACATAAGGCTATGCAGTTCTTTGTTACCTGAATGCAGAGACATTTACAGAAATATGAAAATTATTACAATACAAAAAACAGTATATAAAGAATATTCAGTATCTCTTCAGCTGCATTAGATGGAGGTCAAATTTCAATACAACTGCGCTTGCCATCAAGTATGCTTTAAAATGAAATCTTCTGACACCTTGTATGTAGCATGGCTTTGGAATTATTAATGCAAATATGAACAAACAGTATTTGACACCTAGAGGTGTTAGTAAGTTGGCAACAGCAGAAATGCCTGGAGGTATACTCGGCTGTAATGAGACCCAATTTTTTTGCATAAATAAAATCACAACTACAGAAGAAAAGCCAGCACACCATCTTAAGTTCACCTTACAGTTATTAAGGGTAACATAGCAGGAAAGGAGAACTAAAGCAGGGCAAAGAGGCAGTTAGCTTAATGGGGGTTGATTCATGTTCAGTGGAGCAGAGACACAGTATGACATAAGAGACAACGGTTAAGGAGAAGCAAAATGACAGCAAACTAACACAGTGGGGGGCGTTTACTGAGGCGGATGGCCTTAACAGGAGTAGATTACTTTGCAGTGTAACAGAGATGAGCTATTGAATAAGGGATGAGTAGGGCGTCGAGCTGACACCTCGGCACTTCGTAAAAATCTACTGCCAATCATTAGCGGACCGGAGTTCCACTGTGGTGACTCCTTACCGAGAAAAAGCCGAAAGACAAACAACATTAAGGAAAAACCATAGGATTACAGTAAAGAAGTAAAATGTGAAGATGGAGTTGGCTTTAGTATGGTCTGATTAGTTTACAGTGGATGTGAGTTCTGTCAAGTCTATATAACATGAAGACAGCTGACAACTGCATTTTAAATGATGCTGCCTCCTGCACAGCACTGATGAAAGGCCTCTTTGGAGAGAAATGTTTAACAAATCGGAGAGAGATATGCCCAAAATATACACGTCCTCAGTCACTGTCCCTACACAAAGGCAACACCTCCTCTGACTACTTCCAGTTTTGTCTCAGTACTCCCCTCCTGAATCCATGCACAGAGTCTCCTCTCAGTGTAGCTTCTGATGAACCCACAGTAAGGAAAAGAACTCTGCTTTCATTAGTAAGCCTTACGTTTAAAACTCAATACAGGTTAACACATTAATGCTACTTTCAAAAGCATTTGACAGTCATCTAACAATGTTCTCCATTCACCTTATAAAATGTAAACATTCAGTAGACTCCTTTAAATAGGTCTGGAATGACCTGTATGACAGGAGTAAACATTTTTGGCCTTCTCCCACACTCCACATTTTCATGGGTACCACAAGGTTTGGTCCTTGGTTAAATCCTCAGAGGAGTCTCACAAAGCTTGGTCCTTGGCCATTTCCTGTTTACAATCTCCATTAACCAAATTATAATACACTTGAATCTGATTAAATAATCCAATATGCCAATGACATTACTCTTTTCTAGTCTGAAACTCTTTACTGAAATCATCTCTTCTACAAACTGTTAACTCTGAATCCTGCAATGAAATCTCTGGTCCACAACTCAATACTAATACCACCAATGTCACGCGATTCACCCTTAATTGATCTAGGACTTCCACTCCTCCTCTTTTCAGATTCTATCCAAAAACAGCAACCCTACCTGACTTGGCTACTTCATTCACAGTTTTCCTGAACTCTTATTTGTGAACCAAAGTTCGGTGTCCACATTAATAAAACCACCTTATACTACAATCAAAAACTTGGAGTGTCCTACTATATACACAAATTCATGACTCGCTGGCCATCTAGCAACTGTAAAAGCTTTTCTCTAACTATGTCTTTCACAACTTTACTAACACAACCTCTTCTCTAGCCTCCAAAACGAAGCAAATCTGTGGCGCAGTGGTGGAGTGTTTTAACATTGTCGCCTCACAGCAGGAGGTTCTCTGGTTCAATTCTCTCCTTGGATGCCTTCTGTGAGGCATTTGCAAGTCCTTCCTGTTTTCGCATGGGTTTCCTCTGGTTACTCCAGTTTCCTCCCACATTCCAAAGACATGCATCTGGATCGTTTCTCCCAGAGTCTGTACTGAAAATAGGCTCTATCCTAGTCAGACTTTCCCGATCAACAAATCTTAAATAAAAATTCACCGTTTGCATCTGGACACTTTTCTAGGAGATATCAATGCGTTTCTCTTGATGCCTTTGGCTGGCTTGAGCTTGAAAAACAGGTAACTACATACAACAGTCCACTCCACTCTATCATCTTAGTAAATAACCTCCCTATAGCATTTTATCAGCCTTAATGCCTTTTGCTTTACTAATCGCAAGTTAAAAAAAATATTTGACTTCATAACTGAGATACCTCTGTCTCAGTGTTTTTTTTCTATAGTTTGCAACAAAGTTCTTTTCTCCAGATGGAAAGTATAAAACAAACCACAATTAAAAAGGCCAACTCAAGTCTTACTATCCAGGTGTTACAGCTGCAGTTTAAATATTCTTAATTGTCCTACGAACAGTTCTAGACATTTTGCTTTAAGTGCATATTTTGTGTGCATCAATGCTCATGTATGAGGTAGAGGACCTTTGCTGGGACAGAATGTGCTAAACATGCTGCTTAGCATTTTAGCACTGTTGTTATGGTATGCTTTACTTAACACTCCATGTAATACTGTGGAGATGACTTGTTTGTGTTTTTTGTGTTGCTATTAACTGCATTTGTCTGTAGATTTTTTTCCCCATGTCTCTGCTGAAAATAGGTTATACCAAGTCAGAATTTCCTAGCCAATAAATTAATAAAGCTGCATATTTGCTGCTCTAACTTTTGTGAAAAGGAATTACATCTTCCATTTGTCAAGAATCATAACATCTTCCCATACAGTGTTAAAACAGAAAATCACTTTTAAAAGTTAACGTTCTCTTTATTCTTTACGAAATCTTAGCAAACATGCTGGCATAGGAAATGGGTCCACACATTAGTGTTGGTAATCTTGGTTTAAACAGCCAGTTATTTAAACTGGGCCTAAAAGAGCCCATTTTCGGTGGAGGCCTGGGGAGAAAAGCTCCAACAAGAACATAGATGCAGAAAAAAAATTAAACATTAATTGGTACAGAAGTAGAAACAGTATTCCACATAGTGGTTACATATACAGAATATATACACAAGTCAGGAATTTAGTTGGATTACAGTAACATATACAGAATATATACATAAAAGCAGCAATTTAGTTGGTTGCCAGATGAATTCAGAGAGGTAAAAATTGGAGATAAATTAATCAGCATTATTGTGTCAGTATCAACAAGTGATGAAAGAAAAAAATAATAAATATGGAGAAAGTATCATCAGTCACTAGTAGTGAAAAGCATAGGAATTTAGTTATAATATAAACAGAAGGAAGAAGTTAGATTACAGAGCAGGTACATAGCCAGGAAGAGTTGAGATGATTTTTCAGTGTGTGTTTGAAGGTGGTGGTGCTGCCCTTGTTTCTTATAGAAGGAGGAAGCGAGTTCCATAGTTTGTCGATGGTGAAGGAGTTGAGTAGTTGACCAGTCGGTAAATGTGGGCTTTTCTACTATAGAAGTAGAGGATTTTCAGATCTTAGTTGCCTGCTGGGTTGGTATTTGGCAAGTAGTGCTGAGAGAGCAGGACATCTATGGGTCTAGCTTATTTTGTGTGCTGTAGTTAAGTGGGTGAATGAGAGATGGTGGGAGAGTTCCAACCAGCCTAATTGTTTCAGTGAATTACAGTGGTGGGATGAGAATTTGGCCTTCGTGGCAAATTTGGCTATTTTGTTGCAATGCATATCAAGTTTGGATTTTGCAGAGTTTATTTATTTAAGTTTGATGACCGGAGAAGTCCATTGGGCCAAAAAGAGATGGTTTCAGTGGAGGCCTGGGGAGAAAAGCTCAACAATAACTGCAAGTTACATTTCACATGTTACAAAAGGACATAGCTCATACAGCTAATTAAACATTTACAGATAAGCTGCAGGATATTTGCAATTGGCTTGTCACAATGTTACAAAAATGAAAAGACAATTAATACAGAAATTTCAACATTTACATAAAGTGAATATTTCTGTTATAAACTCAACTGTAGGTTTAACATTTCAAAATATATAGCTACTAGTCATCAGTAGGTTAGGAAAATATTATGCATGGAGAGGGTAATAGTATATTTGAGAATGGAGAGTATAGTACAATAGACAGAGGGAAAATTAATTTTTAGTAGGGGAGGGATTGTTTTGGGTGGGATGAAGTAATAGTAGAGGTAAGTTGGATGACTCAGTGCAAGGTGGAATGAGAGGGGGGTTAAGATGTAGCATGGCAAGGGCATTCCCATTTGTAAGAAAGATGAGAGTGTAGCTGAGATTTGAAATTTGTATGGTTAGGTAGGTTGCATAGGTCTGTGGGGAGAGAGTTCCACTATTTAGCGAAGGAGTGGGATAACAGTAGATGGCCAGGAGGTCGTGCAAGTTTGTGGACCTGAAGGAGATTTTGGTTTTTGGATCCGAGTGAGGGGTTGGGAATGTACGGCTTTAAGGAAGTAGCAAGAGCTGGGCAGCTGGCAGGTTTAAAGATTTAAAGATGAGCTTGTGGGCAATGGTGAGTTGTAGGTAACTGAGGCAGTTGGGTAGTTCAAGCCAGTTGAGGGTGAGGAGGGAGTGGCAGCGGTGGGATGAGCTTTTTGAATTGATTGCAAATTTGGAGATCTTGTGGTAGTAGGATTCATGTTTGGACCAAAGGCCAAGATGGAGTTTGGTGAAAAAGATGGGCACCATATATAAGGGAGGGGAGTAGGAAGGTGGATGCAAGAGTTTGATGGGTAGAGGGGCTTAGGAAGTGGTTGTGCCTGTAGGAGGAGGAGACCCAACATTTGGTGGATTTTCTTGATTGTGGAGTGGATGTGGGTGTCAAATTTTAGTTCATCAATAATGATGCGAAGAAGCTTGGTGTTGGGAACAATTTCAGGGAGGGTGTAGTTTTGGCTTTGTTTGGTGAATGTGGATTTGTCAATGGAGATTTTGGTATGGGAAAAAACAGCTTGGTTTTAATTGCATTTAGTGACAGATAGTTAGACTGCATCCAGGTTTCTGTTTTGGAGAAGGCTAGTTGGGTTTTTGCTAGGAGCTCAGAGGGGGAAAAGGCTGGGCAGATGATTGTTGAGTCATCTGCATAATAGATGAGTCTTGGATGGATTGGTGAAAGTTATTAATGAATAGGTTTAAGAGAATAGGGCCAAGAACAGAACCTTGTGGGACACCTGTGGGTGTGGGAAGGAAGGGGGAGGTTGAAGTTTTCCATTGGGCAGTTTGTTGGCGGTTGGACAAGTAGCTGGAAAACCAAGCAATGGTGGTGGGAGAGAGGTGTAGGGTGGAGAGTGGAGATAAAAGTAGGGTGTGTGAGATGGTGTCAAACTTCTCTGACAGATCTAGGAATAGTGTGGATACGAACTTGCCCGAATCGTGTTCAAGGTTTATGGTTTCAAGACAGGAAAGAAGGGAAGTCATAATGCTGTGGCCAGGGCAAAAGCAGTGTTAAGAAGGGGAGAAGAGATTGTTTAGTGTTAGGTGTACCACAAGTTGTGCTTGTATTGTTTTCTCTAGTATTTTAGAAAGAGAGAGAGGAAAGGATGGCAATAGGCCAGAAGTTGGTGGTATCAGTATTTTTGCCACCTTTGTGGAGGGGGATGATGTAAGCATGGTGCCAGACAGAAGGGACATATAATTACTGTATGGATCTATTTATAAGAAGAGAGATGGGATAGGCAATTCTGCCAGCAGATTGTTTGAGAAAGGTGGGTGGAAGGTTGTCGGGTGCATTGCTACAGGGTTTGAGAAGACTTTTTACAGTACTTATAGGGAAGGGCTTGAGGCAGAATGATGCGGAGGAAGGTTGATGATTGGGGTGGTGGTTGGGGCAGGAGGGGGTAGTGGTGGAGGAGGGGAGTGGGAAGGAGGCTGATAGTTTAGCTATGCAGTCTATGAAGAATGAGTTGAACTGGCTGGCTGTTTCAAGGTTGGAGAAGTTGGAGTCTGGGCAGGGGTTTTCTTAGTTGCCAGGATGCAGCATGGATGAGATGGAGTCCCAGAATTTTTTGGGATTTGTGGAGTGCAAGGACTGGAGTAGTGGGCTTTGCGGTCCTTAATTATTAGGTTTTTTGCAGAGTTTCGTAGCTGCTTATACTCTAGGATGGCATTAGGGTTTTTATATTTTTGATATTGTTTCCATTTTTTGTCCTTTTGGTGCAAGGCTAGTTTAGTATCTTTTGATAACCATGGGCAGGGATTGGTTTTGATGCATTACATTTGAGAGGGGCTTGCTGACTGAGAAGGGTTAGGAATGAGTGGTTAAAGTAAGAAACGGCATCATCTAGAGGAAGGATTTTTAGACGGGACCAGTCAGTATGCTTTAATAATTTTGAGAAAGTTAGAGCGTTGAAAGAGGAGAGGTTGTGGGTTTGGATGTAGTGGTGTTTATGGAGTGGAGATGGAAGATGGTTGGCGAAGGCTGGTAGGTGATCGCTGAAAGGATCAGGTAATGTTCCGGCTTTGGTGATAAGGTTTGGGTGAGTTGTTATGATCCAATCAATGATGGTACCAGAGGTACCATCTTTATTTGGTCTGGTTGGAGATTGTATTAGTTGGGAGAAGTTGTACAGGTTGATTGTGTGGGACAGGGCTTCAGAGTTAAAACTATCCCAAGTTAATGTTGGGACAGGGCTTCAGAGTTAATAGTATCCCAAGTTGATGTTGGTATCACCGAGTATATAGGTTTCATTTTTTTTATATTGGAGGAGAACCAGGACAGGATGTTCAAGAGTTTTGATATCACCAGGGGGAATATAGAGGGCAGAGATACATATGGACTTGTGGTTGTTTACTTTTAGTGAACCTATTATAATTTCAGTGTTGGCAAAGGTTGGTATTTTATTGGAGATGGGAGTTATATTATGGGAGGTGGGGTAAATTATTGTAGTGGGGATGGGTGAAATTTGGGAGCAGGGTAGGGGAGCAGAGTGAGCCCGAAGGGCGAACGGAGCGGGATACACCTTCCAGGAGAAGCAGCAGTCGCCAAACAGAAAATCAGTGAATTGGTTAGCAACTACAGAAATAGGGCAGCCTATCGTTTTGGTTTGAATGTTACCTTTCAGTTTGTTTTTATTACTTATGCACCAATGGGGAGCTGCAGTTCACTGAGAAGTAGGAAAATAATGTTGTTATGCCAGGGATTTTAGAAAGGAACATGCAGTAAGTGCACACTACAGAGGGATGCCCGTGGGACAGACAGAAACAGAGTGTAGTCAGGCAGACATTTTTAAGTATTTAAAGATGGTGCCACAGCTCAGGGGAGGAAGTAAATTCTCAAGAGGGAGGGAATAGACAGGATTGACAGGGCTGGTAAACTTACAATAAGACTATGAAGCTGTGAGAAAACAGGTTTGACAGGGCTAGGAAATTTACACTAAATTACATTGGACTTTGTTTTTCTCTTCTCACAGCTTTCTCAACCAACCAGCTAGCCCAGGTCAGTACCTAAAGGTGTCTGTCTGTGTGAATTCAAAAACAGATTTAGTAGAGCATCAGGGAAGTAGAATATAAAATAAATGTAAAGCTTTGGAAAACTGTATACATTTGTTACAATAGACAGGAAAATAAAATAAGAATATTGGATATTAGTGAGGAGAGGAGCATCATAAAGGAGAGGGGGTAATAAAAATGTAGTTGCAAGGGTTTGTCTAGGAGGCTAAGAAAGTGTTGGTGCCTGTACAGCATACACCATCAAGCAGCCCTCTCAGTGCTTTCTGCCTTAGATTGTATCACTTGGAGGCCCACCTGTTTATTTGCATCTCTATACATTCCCCTTAATTGCTAATGTATCTCCCTACTCTAACCTGTGCACAAACTGGTTATTAAATCAGCAAGTCACTGTGAAGACACACTCCAAACTTTAATAAACTTTGCCGTCTCTTCTCTTCTTCACTTTACATGTAGTTTGAA
This sequence comes from Protopterus annectens, assembly GCF_019279795.1. NCBI lineage: Eukaryota > Metazoa > Chordata > Ceratodontiformes > Protopteridae > Protopterus > Protopterus annectens. The sequence continues at coordinate 382,903,661 of NC_056743.1, read as the reverse complement.
TTACTTACCCCCTCAGAGGCCTTCACTGATAGATTTCCACCGATTGCCTCTCTTGTTTCTTTGTATTCCACCTGGTTCTTTGTATTCCACCTGGTTTATACCCCTTGTGCTATCTCCCTCCCCCAATACTAAGTCTATATTAGAATCCTGCTGAGCATGGAGTCATCTTTAAATTTCTAGTTTCCCACCAGGACACAAGTGCTCTTCAGCAATTGCATTCAGTTTGCTGGTAAGCCATTAGACCTCAGGAATTTGTTTAAAGTGTTCGGATTTGTAAAGTAATGTTTACTTTTTACTCTCGTCTTGGTGGGCTCTGCCCCGCTCCATTCGCCCTCGCTAACGCTTGGGTTCTCTCGGCTCCCCTGCCACTACCTCTACATTTATAGTAATCACAGCCACACCCACAGCTCACCCTCACATCACTTCCACCAATCACAGCTCCTCAAGTCAGATCACATTATACCACACCAACTTGCTCCACACAAAATACTCCCAATCACTCTCATTCCCACTAGGCATTTTTTACATCACCCACACTACTTACCCATCCACATATAGTGCAACCCTATAACTCCTATTCAGACCCCCACCTAGAAACAACTTAAACCTTATAACCATGACTATTACACAACTAAGTCTAGTCTGTCTTCTCATATGACTATTACACAACTAAGTCTAGTCTGTCTTCTCATAATTCTTTATAACACCACAAGTTATCAATCTAGCAATATCCCTAAACTTAGTAGCACAACACTACATTATGCACTCTCATATACAGACACTGCACATTATAATATCTGCCCACAATTGCTCAAGAACTACATAACGGACCAGTTCAGAACTAACACACATATGCTCTCATTCCTACTCCAAAAAAACAATACGTCTCATATTCCACCAAACTCCAACATCTGTATCACCATTTTAACAGCAGGCTCACCATAAGTGGGGATTATCCACCCCAACCCAGGCCCAAATCCATCCTGTCCAACACAAATGTCATAACATAAACACCCCCACTATCTTCATCCCTGGGCAAATCAACAGCAGCAGCAAAATCAACAACAGCAGCAAAACCAACCCTCTTTTAATGTTAAATATTAATATTACAAGTATCAAAAATAAAATACCTGAACTCCAGGTCACAATAGCACACTACTCCCCAGACTAGTTGCTTTAACAGAAACCTGACTAAATAAGTTCTCCCTACCAGCTACAATATCATTAGACAAGACAGACCACTTCGTAAAGGTGGTGGAACTGCCTTACTGTACAAGTCCAACTTAACTGTACATCAATTACCAAACTCCTACCCCTCCCCCAATAATTGGGACATACTTATTTCACAACTTCAACTTCACCCTAAAAAGGTCATCACCACAATTGTGATCTATATTCCACCTGGTAATACACCTGCTAGCCTTGAAGACTTCTTATCCTGGTGTTCTTCCACATAATGACAAGAAACACTTATTCTGGGGAATTTCAACCTAGACTGGCTCACCTGCATATCAGAACCACCAAGTAATCTAATAAATCTCCATGGCTACCAACAGTTAGTCCAAATTCCAACTAGATGTGATACAAAATCTAAAAGGGAATCCATCCTTGAAGGGGTCCTAACTAACAACCACACATTGCACCCCCACACAGGCAGTCTCCCAGACACCTTAAGTGACCACAACATAATATACTTTATATGTAGTAGAACAAGCATATGCAAAACCACCAACTATATATCCACTAGAAACACAAAATAAATTCTCCCATGAGGTCCTCAGTACTTTACTCTGTAACTGTGACTGGACCCCCTAAAAACCCTCCCACTTGACCACGCTGTAGCATATTTCAACAAAACATTTCTACAACACCTAGACACTGTTGCTCCATTGCGCAAAATCAAGGTTAGAATCTCTACAAACCTCTGGCTTAGTAAAGAAACCAAACAAATCTTCAAGTCCAGAGACACTGCCTGGCTTTACTATCAAAAAACCCCCAAAGAAACACAAAGACTAAGTACCAAGAACTGCGCAACCATGCAAAAAATGCATTAGGCTGGACAAAAAATCCTACTACACAACATTACAAACTAAATACCAATGCAACCCCTCCCCAAAATGTAAACCAGCTACTAAAACCCACCCAAAAGGCTACCCCCAAACCAACCACCCCGACACTAAAGTTCCCATCGAAACACAATTCAACTCCCACTTTGTGAACTCAATTCTATCCTTAGTATCACAGGACAGTTCCTTCCTCACTACCCCCCCCCAACACAAATAACACTAATACAAGCTTTACCCTCAAAACAGTTTCCACCACTTCAATCAAAAGCATGCTCTCCAAACTAAAAACCTCATCAACAGCAGCCGACCTACTCCCCAGCTATTTCTTGAAACTCACAGCAGATGCTATTGCTATCCCAGTCTCCACTCTCATAAACAGATCAATTGTTGAAAACTATGTGCCCAAACTCTGGAAAATATCCTATGTTACACCCACACATAAAGGCAGGACCAACTCTGGAAAATATCCTATGTTACACCCACACAAAGGCGGGACCTCCACTGAACATAACTACAGACCCATTGCTTTACCCCCCCCCCCCACCAAAACCCTAGAAAAATGCATCCATACCCACATGCTAAAATATCTCCTAGACAGCAACATCCTGTCACCTACTCAGCATGGTTTCAGACCTGCCCATAGTACCACTACAGCCCTCTTCTTCACAGACACAGTAAACAGTCTCAAAAATGAAGGCCTGCAGGTGTCGACTCTTTTTTTGGATATGTCCAAAACATTTGAAACAGTCTCACACCAAATCCTGCTAAACAAACTAAACCAATATCACCTATCAAATTCCACTCTTAACTGGTTCCAAAGCTACTTAACTGACAAGCACCAAGCTGTGAAATGGGAAAATTCTCTCTCCTCAGCTGCCCATAACCATAGGAGTCCCACAGGGTTCTTAGGACCACTACTAATCACAATCTTCACAAATGACCTCCACACAGCATGCATCTATCATTCAGTATGCAGACGACACTACCTTAATCTGTGCTGCACAAAACATTCCCACCCTCCTGCAAACAACTCAACTAGCATTCTCTGATGTTGAAAACTACCTTACCAAAGCCCAACTTATCCTCAATCCAAAGAAAACTCAGCTTATGATTATAACCAGTTCTAACAAAAATACTGACAACAGTGAATTCACTATCTACTCCACAAATACTACTCCAATCACTCCAGTGGCACAGGCTAAGCTATTGGGAATAACCATAGACTCCCACCTAAAATTTGATAGTCATCTCAACTTAACTATTAAAAAAGTGCATGCCAAACTGGGATCACTCTACCGTATCAAACCATTTCTTACCAACAGAAGATCAGCCAATGCTCGCTCCCAACTTCTATCCACCCTACTCTATGCATCTCCCATTCTGACTAATCTCAATAAAACTGAACTAAGCAAAATGGAAGCCTGCTATAACAGAATTTCCCGCTTTGCTGCAAATTGCTCATATGAGTTCAGCAGAACTCATCACTGTACTGCTCTGAGACAGCTCCACTGGCTTAAACTGCCCAACCTCCTAACCTACAATCAGCTCTGCCTCTGTCATTCGATCCATTACCTCCCCAATAAGTGTCCTGCCCACAAAAACCTAGTACATCACTCAGCCAAAAGGCCTCTTGGATCATCAAGCATACTACTAGAAGTCACAAACAGCTACAATAGCTTTGGAGATGCACTATATAGTAGTTCAGTGGCTAAAAATGGAACACTGTCCCCGCTAGCATTCAAAACACATCATCCAAGCCACCTTTAAAGAATTCATCAAGCAACATCTCAAGCAAAGTTGAGAGTGCCATGACTGCTCCCCAGGCTAGTGAAAGCAGATAAGGTACACATACTAAAAGGTACTTGATAATAGTTTTCAATCTTACTCACAAACACTGGCTAATCTACAATGTATGTACTGTACCTGTGTACTAATGTATGTATTCTACCTATGTTCCAAATTTCAGCTGCACACCACGAATCTATTAATTACCTTTATTTTTAAATTAATATTTTTTTGTTTGTTCTCTCCACTGTAACTGCTGATGTGCTGCATACCACTAGAAAAGCATGCCTTTTGTAATTTGTGTGTATACTGATCATGTCTAAACTAAATGTATTGGTAATTTTTCTATGTGGAGCTTTTCTCCCCAGGCCTCTGCTGAAAAGGGCCTTTTCAGCTCAGACACCTCCTGTTAACAAATGTAAAATAAATAAAAAAAAATACAGAGCTTTTGGTGTGTTTTCTGATATTACTGTTTATGTGTAGGTAAAAGTTTGGGTTTTCATCTATAATAATGCCTAGTAATTTAGTGTGTGGGAAAACTTCTATAGTGGTACTGCCTTGGGTTTGTATACTGAAGAGTTTTTTTTTTATCTTGGGGAGTGGTTTTCTTATGGGTAAAAAATACTAGTTTAGTGTTTTTTTTTGGTAGAGGTGACAGCATTCTGGGTGATCTGCTGGAGTTAAGAGCTGGAATATGCAGTGCATATTATTGTAGAGTCATCAGCATACTGGATTACTGAGCATTGTGGGAGAGTGGTGTGAAAGTTGTTAATAAAGATGCTAAATGTGGAAGTATTGAGTAAAAGGACAGCAAGACTGTTGCCCTTTGGTGGATTGCTGCCTATTGGAGAGAGAAATATTGAACCACTGTAGGGTAGGTGGGGAAATGTGGAGGGTAGTGTGGGAAATGGTACTGAAAGCTATGGAGAGGTCGAGGAAAAGAGAAGAAATTATTTTACCAGAATCCACTGCCTAGTTAACTGCATCAAGGAAGGGGAGGAGGGCTGTAGTGGTGCTGTGCCTTTGTCTTAAACCATGCTGAGTGGGTGACGGAATTTGATTTTCAAGCAGGTGGTTGAGGAGTTGGGCATGGATGCATTTTTCCAGTATTTTAGAATAGCTATGGGAAAGTTTGTGGTGTCTGTGTCAGATGTCTGGGACAAGGGACTCTGATCTGTTAATGAGTATGCTGATGGGATAAGCTATAGAGTTTGCAGCTAGCTGCAGAAGTGTGTGGGTAGATTTTCAGGGACTAGAGTACAGGGTTTAAGCTTAAGTAAAAGTTTTTTATTGTGGCAATGGGTATGTCATGTATTTTAGGTTAGAGTTGTGTGTAGGACTGTTTTCTAGGATGGTTTGGTCATCAGCTGTCTTGGTGGTGGTGTTAACCATAGAAAAGGTGGTGGTTAGTTTAGCTATGGTGTCAATGAAGTAGGAAATGAAGAGGGGGGCAAGTTTGGTTTGAGGTTTTGTTTGGGTCAGGGGATGGGTTGCTTGAGAACCTGGATGTAATAGATGGTTGATGGAGGTGGAGGCAGTAGGCTTTTTATCATTGGTTATTTGTTTGTATTGTTTTAGAGTTGTAGGGTCTTTGTTTTATTTTATCCCTTGTGGACATGACTTCTTTGGTGGATTTTGAGTGGGTGCTTGCCTATTTAGGATGTGTAGGAATGTTGAGTTGAAGAACGCCTTTTCTGACATTACAAAAAATGTTTTTTTTCAGAAACATTCCATGACACAGATATATACAAGATACTGACTTACAAAAGGGTATGACTAAGGGACACAGTTCAAGTATGAAAACCACAAAAAATTTGGAACAGCCTTCTGACATACCTAGCATATTTCAAACAGCTATCATCTAATGGGGAACTGCAGCCCTATCAGAGTAATCATCATATGCTTGACTGGACTGCACAAGTACACCTACCACCCTCTGAAGTACACTCCACTGTGTCATCATTGATCATCCTGTTTGCAAACAAAAACTTGCATTACTCTGACACCTCTTCCAATCATTCACGGTTCAATGGTACCATTCATGGTAAAAAAACAAAAACAAAATCAATAAATTTTAAAGTACTGTGATTCCCCTATTACCTTTAGCATGTTTCCTCCTAAAAAGGCTTTGCCTAGCAGCTGCCGTCATGGAATCTTTAAATGAAAAATTCCTATTTATCCCTTTCAAAAGATAAAAACACTGAATAATAAATTCTACTTCTAACTCCTTAACAGCTGGTGCATTGTTAATGTGGCTCCTGCCAGTTGTGCTGCAACAATGGATGCCAATAAATTGTACATCTTTTTCTTACAAAAGAATGATAAAAATAATACTGCTCACTCTCCAGTTATTTAAGAAATACTGACCCTATAAGAGTTAAATAAAATTACCACCACAGAAATGACGAAATGCGGATCATATGCTACTGAGCATATTCCCTCCTTCCTGTAGGCCATGACTAGCAAACTATATCTTGTTACTACGCAGCATGATCAATGAATTGAGTGGTCTTGACACAGCTGAGGTCAGTACTTACATAGAGTTCTTGGTAAATCTAGCTTCAATTACAGAAAAGAACAGATGTGCTCTGACAACTGGGCCAATTTTCTCTTTATAGCTGTAGCTTAATATATTACACCACACACAGTGCTCATTGTACACTTTGCCCACTGTAACGACTTTCTGGCATTTATTGCAGAGGATTAAGGCTATGAGATGTTATAAATTACTTAAAGAAATCAAGGGTAGGTTTCTCTCTCAGCCTTCATTTGCCTACAGTGTGGCACTGAAGAAGTTAATTAACCAGACAATGCCCTCAGGCGGAGTCTGAAAATGGTCTGTGCATATTAACACTTCACCCCAGTTAAAAATATAAACAAATGCCTGTTCTATGGAAAAATAAAACCAGTGGTATTACTACCAGGTAGAAGGAAGCAGACGCTGCACTTCTTACTATTTTTTCGGTGGGACAGAAAAAACTTCGTGCTACAGGGGCAAAGTCCTCTACAAAATGTACAAGTCAAAGGTGCTGCAGATCTGCATGAGTGGGACAGGCAGCATGTGACAAAAGAAACCTGTAACAGAGGATATTGTTAAGCCCGTAGTTACTTCCTCTGTTTGAAACATTTACTGCAATACAACTTCCTTGTGAAAGTTTTGCAATAGTGTTTTGGCTTTCTGGAACGGATTATGATTAGACAGACTACTGTGTACGATCTCAGTGTTCAGCTTGGATGCTCAATCAATTAATCTCTGCATTTCTTGAAACCGTGTCTAGTAAGGTCAGCCTTTTCACTGGGGGAGAGGATGGTTTCCAACTATAAAATCCTGCCCGTGCTTGATGAAATAAGCCCTATAAAAGGTGAAAAATGGGGCTATGATTTGAACTGTGGTTATGGAGCTGGAAAAAAAAAATCATGGCCTTGCAGCTACACCATCACTTACTGGGAGAACTAGGGACATAATGTGAATTCCAGCACAGGATATGAAAGCAAATGGAAGTGTCTACTTTAATAACTAGTAATTGTTGATCATGAAGGAATGTTGTTTTTGTAGACTTGTAAAATCTGGGGAGAGATGTATCATTTTAGGATACATTTATAATGGTTGGGTTGGTATAATGGTTACATTTTTTTACCTCACAGTCACAAGGTACAAATGGAAATTGGCTAAACTTAAAATGGCCCAGCAGGGCAGCTACCCTAATACCTACATATGAAAGTATGAAACAAAAAGGCCTAACTTGAGGCATATTCTTAACGTTCACCCTATATCAGAAATGCAGTTTCCATGGAAAACTGCACAACAGATTTTGAGTAATATAGTCACATTCGTAAATGCAATCAATGTTGGTGCTCCTAGACAATGTTCTTTCTTTTAAGGTGTTAAAATACTGCATGCTTAATGTAAAAGGTAGGCAGTTCATATTAAAAACTGTAGACTGGATTTACTTTGCCTTAGTGAACTTAGCTCAAACACATTTTTAGAAGAAAGGCGTAGGTCAGGAAACAGCATGTTTCACGGAGCAAAATCAAAGGACAGTGACTGGCAGGCCAAAAATCTCAGTCTATCACTACCATGGGCAGATATACTGGATAATTACAGCAGGAGATCCAAATGTGGCCAATGTCAGAGAACCTATAACTAGGCCAAATACTACCAGTCTGAAAGAAATAAAGGAAGTGTTTTACTTAAATTAATTCCATCTGTGTGATTTTAAAGTGTATTTGCAGCTAACCTGCCAATACTGTTTACTATGCCAGTTTTGTTTTCCTGAAGCACTTTTTAGTGAGAATAGGATTTGCTGCTTTTCTGGAGGTTTTGCTTGCTCCAGAATTAATTTACATTTGTTTTTAACTGGCTGCGACTTTTTAAGTGTGTTTTTACTTTGCTTGGCATGGCAAAAGCTGATTTTCTGTTTGGTTAGGCTGCTTTTTAGTGAGAGCAGGAAATTTGCAAAGTTCCTAAATACTGCTACTCGTAACGTTATTTTGGCTCCAAGCTGCGCCAAGTTATGCATTTCTGGTTTTTGGTTATGGAACTCCTTGCTGCTCCCAACTGGAGTGTACTGCCCTGCACACTGCACTGCTGCTGTTTATAAGCATTTGCATCTCCTAGAGGTTAGTTGCTCAGATTGCTGTTATTGCTATAAAAAGCTCCTTGCTGCTCACAGACAAGTTCATAGTCATCATCAACAGCTACCAATATCTTCAACTCCCCTGGTACTTATGCTAGTTATTGAAAGTGAATACATTTGGCTACAACCAAATGTATGGCAACAGAGTTCGACAAATTCTGGAAGCAATCCTTATGTGGCATCTATGTCTACTGAACTGTGAAAGAAAACTGAAGCACCAGAACTTTACATTATTTGGCACACGAGAACAAATTGGACAACATTCCCTCCAGCTGATGCTGATACTGAAACCTGAGCTAAGAGTTGTGAGGCAGCAACACTAACCACTGTGCCACCTGTTACATGCATTTGTTTGTTTAGCATTGGAATAATAGTTTATTTAGTGTGCCTAGTATCCATCAGGTTTTCTCTGAGCAGGAGGCAGGGAATCGGGGGGCCAAACTAGTTTCCGAAAAAGCATCAACAATGTCTAGTACAGGAGGAATACCTAAAGGCCTATGCTGAGGTAGGAGAAGGAAATCACTAAGTCTCTTTTTTGAATCAGAAAAATCCTGGCTTTCCCAGTGGAAATGCTCCCTTAGAGTATGCAAGGTTTCCCCAAAAGAAAAATCCTCAGGAGGGGAAGCAGAGTGAATGGAGTCCTCTGAGTCAGAATCTTCATAAGTAGATAAGGGCAAATCCAGATCATCAATTCATAATCAACTTCAGTCCTAGGCCTCTTGGGGGGGGGGGGGTTGGCTACCCCTGATTAGAGCTATTAGATCTTCAGCCATTCTTATCATTTGTTTTTTTAGGCCTAAAGGCCCGAGCATGTGGCCTGGGCGTCTGTTTTTAGACATGGATCGAGATTTAAGCCTAAGTAAAGAAGGAGGCGTCTGTTTAATATGCAAGTCCGTAGGCCTGAATACACTCTCAGAAGCCGGTACCTGCAAAGCGGCTCCGGACCCATCCAAGGTAGATACATCCACGTGTTCCATAGTTGAAGCATCTCACGGCATACCGGACTCCGAGTGGGTCTCAGTAGAGGCCTGCGAATCATAAGTAGTGGGTATCAGGGGCGGCAAAAGTGCCTCACTGAGTACCGGCGAACTGGCAACTGGCTTAGGAAAAGCGTCGTCGGCAGTTTTGGACCTCGGCGGCCTGTCTCTGTCTTTATCTTTGCGTTTTTTCAGAATCCCAGTAGTTGGATGGCTAACCGACGACATTTCTGGATAATTAAACCGAAAACCAAAATATTTAGAGGCAAAAATATACAGACGACGTATAGTGAGCTGACTAAATAAAGCACAAAACCGACAGCAAAGTACTTCGTGGTCAGGGCCTAGGTAAGGAATGCAGTACGAATGAAAATCTTTGTGAGGTATTTGCTTTCCACAAGTAATGCAATTAATAACTTTTACTGACATTGATAAGGAGCAAGAAAAAGTTTCCCCAACGTGGTACTTAGCTTTAGTTGAAGACTTCGGTTCTGTAACTCGAAAACGAAAAATTCAGGAGTCGGCCGACCGGCACTTGCGAATTGCTTCTGCTTCGGCAAGAAAGACTGGGGTAATGGTGTCAGCTGCATGTTTTATACCTCTGACGACCTGACGTCACAGAAGAAGGGACAGCAACCAAAACAGGACCCAAGACTTTGTTAATCAGGCCGACTGAGGGCTACCTGCAAGCAGATAACTCAAATGTAATGACTGCAACAGTGAAACACTAAACATCAAGGGGACTGTGGAAACTCTGATGCAATCAATGTTGAGCGATAGGCCAGTGAGTTCACATATGACAGAGCAACGGATGGCACAGGATGAATTGAAGAGAAGGTGCCACAGGATGATGCTATAGAACTTTCTATAGAATGCCCGCAGGAAGTGGAAAACAAAGGATGTGCCTTCAGTCTGGAAGAAAATGAACTAAGGGAAGAGTTGCTTGATATAATGGACATAGACAGACATTAAAAGTCAATGAAACAGACTGCAGAAGGTCAATAAAACTTCAAAAGTCTGAAGTCTGATAAAACAAATGAACACAGTAATTAGGACAGTCTATAGAGAGCCATGCGATACAACAGAAGTAAAACAGGATGTATTACTGTGCTCTACCACAACATCACAGGGTAGTGAGGCAAAGGAAGGGGAGAAATCTAATACCATCATGGAAGTATCAAACAGAGAAAAATATAGAGCAATTAAGACAAGAAAGTGTCACTGTTAGAAGACTATAGAAGAGGGAATAGATCAACAAAACACTAAGAAAGACAGAGGTGATAAAAGCAGTGTGCAGTATTAGACAGACCAGGATCTATCATGCACTATTGTAAATAATAAGTAAATAAATTTCAGCACAGGCAGAAAAAATACACAGATAAATATAAAAGAAAAGTACAAAATAGGCAATTTAGTTATGACCCAAAAAAGTTTTATAGAGAACTGGGAAACAAGGTAAAAGGAATTGAAAGAGAACTGGGAAACAAGGTAAAAGGAATTGAAAGAGAACTGGGAAACAAGGTAAAAGGAATTGAAAGATTGCAAAAAAAAGAAATAGATGCATTTTGGATTAGCATCTATGAAGATCCTGTGGAACATAAGATGATAAATGGATAAAAGAAGTAAAAGAAAGAATAAGTTTAAAGGTACAGAATATGAAATGGGATGAAGTAACATCCAGAGAGATTGAAACAAAGTTAAGAAAAGTGTCTAACTGGAAAACCCCAGGCCCAGATGCAGTGCCTAACTTTTGGTTAAAAGTATTAACATCTTTGCATGAAGACCTAGCCATGAGTAAGAGCTATTTATATGTGCACCCCAAACGGACACCAATCTGGCTAACATGTAAAACAATGCTCATACTTAAGAGTGAACCTGCAAGCTACCCCAAAACTTATAGATCAATAGCTTGCCTTCCGACGACATATAAACTATAAACTATACATGGGAATTGATGCTGACAGAGTTTATAGTCATTTAGAAGAAAACTCAATTATAGCAGTAGAACAAATGGGCAGCCAGAGCCATGGCCTGAAGTTAAACGCCAAAATAGATGGCAATCCACGACACTCACATTGCTAAAGTGGTTAGAAAGACCTGCCCACCTGATCATGAAGGGATTCACATCCAGATCTACTTATCAGACCAATGATGCCAGATTGAAAAGAGAAATCTAGACCTGTGGATGGGAATCATCTCTGTGTCACTGCTGGACAGAGGCACAACAAACTAATGGGCACATAAATGCCTCAGATAGCCTAGTATAAACCTATGAACCTATGAACCTATAAAAGAAAGACATATGGAACAAAGGATCATTTGTTGTTAAATAAAGTCATAGTGGAGAATGTAAAAAGGGGAAAAATCTAAGTATGGCATGGATTGACTACAAAAAAGCATTTGATTGTATCCCACATTCATGGATAAAACAGTGCTTAAAAATGTATAACATACATCCTACACTTATTGATGTTACAGTGACCATGAAACAATGGCAGACCACTGTGCAACTGAACCATGATAAGGAACAAAGTATTATCCCGGGGTAAAAATTCTAAGGGGGATATTTCAGGGTGAGACTCTGTCACCACTGCTGTTCTGCCTTGCCTTTAACCCATTAAGCTGTTTGCTTAACAGCATAGGCCATGGCTATAATCTGGCTCCTAGGAAAAAAAAAAAAAAAGGTCTAAAGACTTCTCTCTCTTTGTCGATGATTTAAAACTGTATAGCTCATCAGATGAGCAAATGAAAGCACAGCTGCAGGTTGTCAAAACTTTTTCAGATATTAGAATGTCATTTGGCCTTGATAAATGTGCAAAAGCAATCTTTAAAGCAGCAAAACTGTAGCATCAGGAAAACATCAGTTTGGGACAAGAATGTGATATAAAAGAACTTGAACAAGGAGTGTATAAATACTTGGGAATTGCTGAAGGATCAGCAATAAAACGAACAAATGCAAGTAAAACTTAGTAAGGCATATTTTAGAAGACTTAAATTAATCCTGAAAACAGCAATGATGTCTAGGAACAAAATCCAAGCTATAAACCAATATACTCTTCCTGTCCTAACACAGTTTTGGAGTGACTGATTGGCCCCAAAACGTGTTGATTAAATTAGATATTAAAACAAGAAGGATGCTTAACATTCACCATATATATTCCCCATTCCGAAGGAGGAATGGGCCTCCTTGAAATTGATTACACGTACAGATCTGCAATCGTGGGACTCCGCGCATACCTTCTGACCTCAAGAGACCCAAACTAAGATGACTTCCCTGTTTAACTTAGCAGAAGCATATCACTATCAAGCAGAAATGGAAATCAAACCAGAATTAGATAAAAATCAGGAAGTAACTGAATGTGCCAAAAAATGAAAGAATACAAGGTGAAGGATCAGATGAAAAGGCAAGAAATGTAGAAAATGCATAAATATAGTTGCAAGTATAGAAAACTTCTGGCAGAACCTCATGTAGATGAGGAACGAATTCAGGAATGGTTAAGGACAGGTGAATTCAAACCACGACATGAAAGGTTAATACTGGTGGCACAAGATAGTGGGCTACGCACACGTTGGTTTACAAAGTCCATTGAACAATATGGGAGAAACAGATAAATGTAAGTTTTGTAAACCCAAATTGGAAACAGTCACACACCTAGTTGCTGGCTATGACATTCTAATGGCAGAAGGACTGTATACTGAAAGACATAATATGGAAAGACTGTTTACTGGGGATTATGCAAACATTATGGTGTTGAAGTGGCTGAAAAACACTCGAAACATGAGCCAAAAAGCATCACAGAAAATGGCCTACATCACATGGGATGATCCATTGCCAACAGTTCAAAGGATAGATGCTAGAAAACCAGATACAGTGGTCCAGGAAAAGACGACAAAAGTAGCTTTGATCACTGAAATTGCCACACCCAGTGACTACAGTGTCCTGCGTACAGAGAGACACAAAGTTATAAAATATCAGGATGTGCAAGCAGAAACAAGAACAATGTGGAAGAAGGATACTCATAGTCCCAATAGTAGTAGGAGCAATGGGACTTTAAAAAAAAAAAATTATATTTAGATATGCTACCAATACATGCAACTCTGTACGAACTGCAGGAGTCATTACTGGGCATGTTGTGTGTGCTGCGAAGAGCACTTCTGGCTGACAGAGTGAAACAATACTAATTTCATGAACTTTAATTGTACTTTGACTTAGGAATGGGGTCATTTCCTGTCATGGTATTAAAAACCCAAAAAATATGGAGAAATTAAAAAAGGGAGAGACCACTGTGCTAGCAAAAGCCACTGTAGAAGTCTCATGTGTAGTCTTGCCAGTGGAACTATTGTTATCAATGCTGCCATTGACCCTAGTAGTTGGAGGACTGCCAGAGCCAGAGCTTTATCTTGACAGGCATCAACCGGAGTTGAGGCCAGAGTCTTTCTAGCCTGTGAAATGGAAGGGAGACTAGGCAAGACTATCGAAAGTTCCCCTTATGAACTCCAGCCTTTGAGAAGGAGTCAACTTGTATTTCTCTGTTTACTCTTATCCCTAAGTGTTCCGTTAGATGCAGGGTGTAATGTATAGCTGAAACCAGCAGAGTCTTTGTTGGGGCGGTAAGGAGCCAATCGTCTAAATATGGAAACACTCGGAATCCTTGCAGTCTCAAGTGAGCTGTTACCACTTACATGCATTTGGCGAACATTCTGGAGGCCTTAGAGAGACCGAAGGGCAGTGTTCGGAATTGGTAGTGATTGGCTCCAAACTGGAAGAGGAAGAATCTTCTGGAGTGCTTGTCCATTTTTATGTGGTAACATGCATCCTGATGATCTATCAAGCACATCCAATTGTCTTTCTCCAGAAAGGGTACTACAGACTGAACCGTGCCATCCAGAATTTTGTTTGCTTGACAAATTTGTTTAGGTCCAAGATTGGCCTCCAGTCCAGTGCCTTTTTTGGCACTAAAAAGAACCTTAAGTAGAATCCGGATCCTATGTGGTCTGGTGGGACTGTTTGGATGACTTTTTTTAGAAGCAGCTTTTGAATTTCTTGAGCTGTTGCTTCCCTTTGATTGGGTGGAACGTTGGGAATATGCCTTAAAGGCCTTTGGTAAAAGACTGAAAGGGATGCGATAAACTCTGGAAATTATCATCTGCACCCAACAATTAGTTGTTATGGATTGCCAGGCAATGAGGAACACAGAAAAAACTTTCCCCCGACTGCTTCCAGAAGTAACCACTCCTCAACAGTACTGACAGGGCTGCCCAGAGAAAGAATCTCTGGATCCTTGATTATGTGGACACCCTCTGCCTCTGAAGAGGCATCTTCCAGGTGATTTCCCCCCTCTACCCCGGGAAGAAAACTCACCACGTGTGTCACAAAGGACCCTGGGATTTCCTGTATCAAATCTTTCCACTCCTCTTGATTCCTACAATAGGGTCATGGGGGGGGGATGTATGCCCATGGCAAACAAAGTCTTACCCTCCTTTTCACACCTGGCTAAAGTGTCTTTCACCTTTGGGCCAAAAAGAGAAGAGTCCTCTATGGGAGTGTTAAAAGAAGTCAAAGGGATCTGCAAAATCACATAGGCGCATCCAGGAGTGACATCTCATGACGATGCCTGCACCCGCTGCTCCTGCCGCCCCTTCAGTAGAATGAGAAATCAACTGCATGGACGAGTTAGAAATAGACTCCAGGGTGGCAAGCTGTGATGCAACTTTTTTCACGTACCTCATCAGAAGCTGCTCCTGCCAAGGTTTCTGAGAGTGCTGGGATTAGGTCTCTCTGAAGCCGGGTGAAGTGTGCCAGATAGTTCAAGGGCCGAATGGCAAAGGTCGATGAAGAATACACCCGCTTCCCTAGTCTGTTTAATCGCCCGAGACTCCCTATTAGGGGGATGGATAGTAGGGCTCTCCTCGGGGAGCCCTTTTTTCATTGGTTGCAGTCACAACCATAGCATCTACTGGTAGGCCCTTGGACCAGAGTTGGCTGTCCTCTGGTGTAGAAAGAATTTGGTCTGGTCTCCGGGGGACAGGTTCAACTGTATCAAGATTCTTCCAGGCGTGCTGCGCGCTGAGCTGAACTAGGTCATCTGCAGGCGGGGTCACCCAGGAAGTAGAGGGCTGAGGACAGAAAGACTGCAATAATACAGACTCCTCAGAAGAAGTGGGTGGTGGACTTCCAGTCTCCCCGCTGCTTAAAAACTTCCAACATGTCCCCAAAGGAGACATCTTAAGGGGGTGACCATGGGGACTCTTCCCCTTCATCGTAGTCTGCATCTTCGGTAAGGGTTCCTCGGGGGAATCCACGTGCTTCCTCTTGCATGATCTCTTGCGATGTACCTCCTCAGCATGGACATCTGAGGATTACTCTGAAGAGTTGGTACCTTGTAGAAAGGTGTCTTTAGGTTCCCGTGCCTGGTGTTCCTGAGTAGTGAGCTGTGTCAGCTGTGGCTCAGAGGAAAGATATATATATATATATATATATATATATATATATATATATATATATATATATATATATATTTCCTTCCAGCACCAAAGGGACCAGCTGAGAGTCTACAGAGGCAAGTGCCCTCTCAGTCACCTGGAAAGCAGGTCTGCTCGAAGAGGGATGGGAGCCTGGAACCAAGAAAGACAACCTCGGGACCGGGGTCGCACCCCACTCCAATGAACCCACTCCCTGAGAAGGAGCCATAAGAGGACTCTGTTCCGTCAAGACAACCAGAACTGTAGTAGATGGCACCATGGAAAAAATAGGCCCAGTACTAGGGATCACTGTGCAGACAGACCAGCCTCTATCCGGAGGATGGCTCAGCTCCAAGTGAGTCGATGGCCAAAGGGTAGACTCCAGTGCCATGGTAAGGTCTAGCAGTGAAACAGAAGAAGCTGGATCGGGGGTTGGCTTTGGTGTTGAGGGCTCCGATGCCTCCGAGGTGAAAGACGGAATATATGTTGTCATCTGTGGAGAAAGTTCCTCGGCTCCAGGTGGGAGGATTTGGAAGGAGTTGGAATTCCTATGGCTA
The DNA here is from genome assembly GCF_019279795.1 of Protopterus annectens. Taxonomy (NCBI): domain Eukaryota; kingdom Metazoa; phylum Chordata; order Ceratodontiformes; family Protopteridae; genus Protopterus; species Protopterus annectens. The sequence continues at coordinate 382,887,177 of NC_056743.1, read as the reverse complement.
CCAGGAGCTGATGCACTAGCCTCTCTACGTCCAGTTCTGAAAGGTTCCTGGAGGAGTGAGAGAATATCCCTGATGGGGAATCAGGATGTTCCAGAAATGGGCTGCATTGCTGGCGAAAAAAATGGATCCACCAATGGGGAATATCGGGTCTGAGTGAGGATTTCACTTTTTGGCACCTAGGTCAAAGGACCGGTATGCTGTGTAGTTATGGGGGAAGTGACTGGTATTGGAAGAGCTATTTCTGGAGCCGAAAAGGAATTGGTACTGTAGTCAAAATCGGCATCGTAGTCTGTTTGAGGCATTGGTGCCGAGGATGTTACTGTAGCCAGCTGCTGAGGTCCTGGAACTGAAGATGGCATCATGCAGGGGGTTTGATGCCCCAGTGCCAAGGTAGTTGGCGTCAATTTAGAAATTTTTGCTTTCAGTTTTGTAGATTTTGATTCACTGACGTGAGGAGAGGAAGGTACAGATTTATTCCTCTTTTTAATGTTCCTTTTTAGGAGGGGTTGAGCCCTCTGACTCAGATATAGCCTCCAAAAAAGGAGTTTTCAGGAGACCCTTAAGAATCAGTTTATTTTTACGTTCAGCTGAACTACGGGAGCTAAATCCCTTACAAATCTCACAAGGGGGTTTCACAGACAGGTGTGGCACCCTGAGACAGTAAACACAGGACACATGGTTGTCCACATTAGGCATGTTCCTGTTGCACTGGTCAGTGTTTGAAACCAGTTGTTTCCTTTGAAACCAGTTGTTCCCTTTTTCTCAGACACATTTGAGACCAAAAATACAGTTTAAACAACAAATCGTTAAATCATGCTCACACAATAAAGAAAACTTTTTTTTTTGTAGAGGAGAGAAAGGGGAAAGGGAATACCAACAATGGTATTGGGAATTACCTCAGAGGTAAGGGAAGGCCTATACTGGCAATGGTACGAAGAGTACCAAACCTGATAAGAGAAAGAAAGAGAAAGAGAGGGACACACACACAGATAAGCAAATAATATGAGATTAACAAGATATTATTTAAATATAAGAAAGAAAACCAAGAAAAGGTTTAGGTAAGGAAAACATTTTGAATCGACTTAACTGAGAGGTGGTCTGACACGTCTTGATTCAATACGTGGCAAACGAGATCAGAGGTAATGTGGAGAGGGGCACTATGGGTAAAACTTAGCTAGAGTGTTTTTTGGCTGGTGCAAGCTTGTTATAATGGCTGACTCAGTTCCAAGGATGGAATAGACACCCATCAGTAATATCAGTAAGGAATGAATAAAGATCAACATCAGATCATTATTTTTACTCCCTGTACTCTTATGTAAGGAACTTCTGTGAATGTTCCATTTGCTGCATGTGTTTGGTCACGTACATACTAAAGGGGCATTATATACTAAAGGGGCATTATACTCTATGACTGGTCTGATGAGGATTAGGGTAGCCGGCCTTGCAGGCCATTTTAAGCTTAGTCCATTTTCATTCAAAGGTGAGAATCAAACCTTGTACTGTGTTGTCTGTGAGATAAACACCTTGATCATTATACTAACCACCAACTCCTTTGTTAACTAAATCCAAGCTCAGCCTAGCATCCATCATGCATTCAGACTTACTGGTAATGGCAGAGAGCATCAATACCTAACAGAGATTGAATTATCTCTATAGACAGATTCTGAGTTACCCCAAAAGGGAGCTTACTGTACTTCAAACTGCCCTAAACAAGACAAATTATCAATTCACAGTTAGCAATGGGTCACCCTCCATGACCTGTGAGGGCCAAGAAAGACTTCTAAATATGGTTACTGAACTACGCAGAAATAAAATACCTTTCTGATGGAAGATTCCAACTATCCATTGTTTTATGAGCATGTATACCACAATGTTTGGGTACGCCCAAATATTCCTACACTTAGTAAAAGCTAAATCCCTTGTCCATATGGTTAGGCAGGCAACTAGGGGGTCAAATGTTTCTCAACCTCATCCTTACTAACATCTCAGTTACCTGGTACTATTAGATCATCCTCACATCTATAGTCAAAACCATTTACAAAATCAATAATATTTTCTTTTAGGGCACCTAAACTCACTGTGATAAACACCTCTGAATTCATGGAAGATAAACGAACGTTAACATAACGATTGATCCCTGTTGTCTGCTTCTGCCCTCCTCAATGTATGGGTGTTGAGATTTGAACGGATCCAACTTCTACCACTTTCAGACTTTGGATCCAATGCTCAGGCTCCTCTTCTTATCCATAATTCTCCTCCTAGCACTGAATTACCTCAGGTCAAGTTTGCCCTCTTCCTAAAACAAGCACAATCAGACTCCTATAAAACAGAAATACTCCCTGAAGATGCATAGATGTACTCCTGGGATATATGTCATAGTGGTAACAAGATCAGGCTGTAAAAGATCACTGCAGTCACTGAAGGAAGGAAGGGGATATGAAATTACATCTGGAAGGTGGAAGGAGGGAGGGAAACTGTGAAGGACAAAAGAATACAACATGGATCTATTATTACAATAAGAAAATAACTTTCATATCGGAGGTTGTATTTTCAGTCTGTCATCAACATATGGGTCAGTTCCCCCAGCTACTACAAACCTTGGGAGGTCTTATGGAAGGATACTCCAAAGAGTGGCTTAACCAAAAGATTCTCTGGGCCCAAACTGCAAGTCCAGTTTGTAGTGAGATATAAAGGAGACGACATTAGCCCAAATAGCTGCTGCACAAATGTCATCAACTGGTACTTTGGAGAAAAAAGCGGATGAAGTAGTGATATACCTAGTAGAGTGAAGTCTTGGGCTTTCCAGGCAGATAGAATCCCAACTTAGCAGAAGAAAAGAATACAAACAATTGGTTAGTCTTTCCAATATTCTTAGTATGGTGCAAATAAAATCTAAGGCATCACTGCACGAGAAAAAGAGAGAGACCGTCTCCTAGATCTGCTAGCTAAAGTGATTTTATCTGGGCTTAACCTTTACATCCTGTTCCTTATTAGAAAAATGGGGAGAGAAAAGAAGACTGGTGGCTTGGTACAGTGAAGATTCTAAGGCTACCTTGGCAAGAAAGGAGGGACTGCTTCAGTGCTATCCTGTCCTTGTGTAATACCAAATATGGAAGCATAAAAGAAAGCGCATGAAGTTCTGAAATCCTTTGAGCAGACGTAACTTAGAAACAGTGTTTTCCAACAAAGATATTTCAAAATGACTGTCGCTGCAGGTTCAAATGGAGATCTTGTCAATGCCTGAAGTAGAGTAGTAGTGTCCAACAGTGGGATCGCGTGCATGAGGGGAGGCCGAAGAAAGAAAATGCCACTTAAACCTTAAATAAATGTCAAAGAAGCAATTGGAGTTTGATTTTCTTCTATGTGACCATTCCAAGCTTTCACATAGAAGCAATTGGAGTTTGATTTTCTTCTATGTGAAAGCTTGGAATGATCACCATCTATCATAACAACTAGAGAAACCATGCAGTTAACTTGAGGGCTTTGATGCCCTGGTGAGAGAGAAGGTCTAGGAGGTAGATCCAGCAGTCATGTTAAGTAGATCAGATAGCACGAAAGAAAGGGAAACCATATTTATCAGGCCCACAAGGGGGCACTGAGGATCACTGTCTCCTTGTACTACCTTACATTCTGCAAGAACTTTGGTATGACAGCAGTGGTGGGATAAGCTTAAAGGAGACCCAGGGGACAATTGTGGACAACAGCATCCTTCTGGAGCTCCCACTCTTGGGGAGGATAAGGGCAAAGTGACTGCTGCACTTGTTGGAAGAGGTGGCAAACAGATTGCTGCAAGGTCCGCCCCAGTGGTTGAAAATCTTCTCTGCCACTGAGGACTTGAGGGACCACTTGTGAGGTGGAAGAATAGATCTGCTCAACTCGTTTGTCAATATACTGGACTTTCCTGGGATATATATGTGTTATCAGAAAGTGGTGAGAAGACATCCCCTATTGCCAAACCCTCATGGCCTCTTGGCGCAATGGTTAAGAATATGTTCTCCCTTGTTTGTTGATGTACCAAATCACAGACATGTTGTCTGTTAGGATGACAATCACACATCTAGGGAGGGAATCATGAAAGGGCTGCAACACTAGGAAGATTGCCCTCATCTTCAAGACATTGAAGTGAAGACTGGCCGTTGTGAGAGACCATGTGCCCAAAACATACTCACTCCCACTCCCAACTGTGAAGCACCCATGGTCACAGAGGCCTCGTTGGGAGAAAGTTTCTAAGGTCAGCCTTTTGTTCTGAGGAGTTCAGCCTCCACTGAATATGGATCTAGTAAATTTGGGTGAGGCACACAGAAAAGTTCAAAAACTGACAGTTGACATGCAAAGAGACCAATGTAACACCCATGTAAAACCTGGCTAGAGGGACTAAAGTGATGGAGGCTTCCATCAAGGCTAGAAGACCCAAAATACTAACAATGCTTGATGTCAAAGGGTGTGAATCACCGATTCAAGTAACCTGGCTAACTGCAGTTTGGTATCTAATTTGGCTCTGACAAACTCTACCATTTAGACTGGCTGTAGTTTTGATTTCATTAGACTCACCATTATCCCCATCTGGGAACAAAGATGACTTGCACAAGATATGTGGAAGCAGTTAAGAGCCAATCATCCAGATATGAGAATACATGGAACCTCTGCAGTCTGAAACGAGCAACAACCACAGCCATGCTTTGGTGAACACCTGGGGGGCTGTATTATGACTAAAGGTAGGGTTCTGAATGACAAGTGAATGTCTCCCAACTGAATGCAGAGAAACCTCCTGGAGTATCTATCCATTTGCATATGATAGTATGCCTCCTGGCAGACAAAAATGTATACAGGCACACCAGCGAACAACTATTCTTTTGCTGCTGCTCTCAATATCAGCTTCATTAGAAATAAGGTTCACAGACATATTTGACAGGGATTGGATGGTAGCCAACTGTGTATTGACTGATTTCCAGGACTTTGACAATTTTTTAGCCAAGTCCCCCTGAAAGCGTGTTACATGGGCCAAACAATTCTGCACCCCAAGAACAAAGTTACTGAAGCATATACCTGCATTCCAAACCTGTCTAATGTCCAGGGATCTTTGTTAGGGGAAAAGACAGTACAGCTCTCTTTAGCAAACTCTTCTTGGTGGCTGCTACTACCACCACAAAAGCTACAGCAGGAACCATGCTCCAGAAGGGTTTAACTTTTGGAGAAACAAGAATTTTATAAGGTTTTTGGGTGATCAGTTCAACCACATTTGCTTTCTTCCACACTCGCCTCAAAACCAGGTCTACTGCTTCATCAGCAAGAGGGCCACCCAATAAGTAGATAGGCCAGCTCCAAAAGCCTCAAGGAATACAGATTCCTCCTGGGAGGGAGAAAGCACTGGTACAGCACCCCATTTCTGCCTAAGTAGCTCACAGGACCCCTCTCCCTCATCAAAATCAGCATCTTCGGTGAGAAGACACTTGCGGGAAGGCCACATGCTCCCTTTTGCATGCATTCGTTTAGTGTAATTCTCTAGTGGGTGCTCTGGAGAGGACATAGAAGCAGATGAGAGTCCAGAATGAGATCTGACTCGAGACTTTGTGGGGCTGACTTTTTCTATCATGACAGAAAGAGAGGAGAGAGGGCCCAAAGAACTTCATGGGAGCAGGGGCAGATCTGAGTGTGGAAAGGAAGCCTGTTCCATGGATTGTGAAAGCACTCTAAGGCTTGAATACAGATGCTGAGACCAGTCCCAATGCAGCCCCAGATGGTTCCAAGGAGCCTGAAAAAATCAAGCTCTGTGAACCCTTTCAGCTCAGAGTCAAACAGAGAGAAGGAAGTGGAAAGGTCCTGACCCTCTAAACGAAGTCGACACCAAGAGAACAGTCAGCTGGATCTTGGTCCTCAAGACCTTCCTCGCCATTCTGTTGATGTCAGCCTTTGAAAGACTCCAGGAAGAAACACACCAATCTGAAAGATGAAGCCATGGACAAAGGGCCTTGACACACTCTTCAAAGACCTTTCCTGCTAGAAAGGTGATCTAAGCCTGGGCCCAACAGGTTCCAGGCAGAACCAGGGCTCTGGAAGGAGAGGAGAAGGAGAACTAAGCCTGACAGACTCTGAAGCCAAGGATGGAGCCAAATGCTTGGAAGCCTCAGAAGCAGAACCCGGTTGATCCAGAGATCACTTCCTGGAAGAAGTTTTTTTCTTTCTATTTCTCCTCCCGTTCCTTATCCTCTTCTTCCTCAACATTAGACTTCTCATGTTTATTCTTTTCTGAGACCTTCTTTGACAAAGATAAAGAAGACGACTTGGACGGGGGAATTTCCTCCCACTGTGGCTGGAAGAAGCCCTTTAAGCACAAGTTTAGAGCACCTGTTTGTTAAAGCTTTGGCCCCAAAGGCAAGACAGGTAGAGCAGTCTTCCTCAAGCTGTGAAGTCCCAAACAGAAACATTCAGAATGTGCATGTTAATTAGGGATTTTATACCCACAAGTGACAGGTTTTTTAAAGCCAGACTGCTTGTCTGACATTCTGAAAATAAACTAAAACACCAACATCAGTAGACTTGACAAACACTAAACAATCCTAAAAACCACAACAAACTACCAGTGCTAAGAGCAACCTAGGAGGGAGCCTTGGATTCACAGCCTGAAAGTGGCTGAAGTTGGATCTGTTCAAATCTGAAGACCCATACAGTTAAGGTGGATGGAACAGACATTGACTCAATATGATAAACTGTTAAAAATAAACTGTAAAATTTACAGCCGCATGTTACTTGTTCCAGTGAATTTTACTCCCATATAACCACCACCACAAATCAAGTGACCCCATTCAAAACCAAATATACTGGGGAATGTAAAAATAGACTCCCTCTCCACATCAAGCAAAGTACCTCCTTACCCCTTTTTAAGCACAACCTGGATAACTGTATGGGAAACAGAAAATATACCCCTGGGATTCCACCTGTGTCCCTGCTGGACAGGGGACTGGGTGCTGATTTGTCTAAATATGGGGTAAACTCTTGGCTAGGCTTACAATGGCCTCAGGGGCCAATGGCCTAGTAACCTCCTAAGATCCTACAAATCATTCTTGTGAAAATCCAACATTAATAAGCTCTATAACACAGAAATAACTAATTAAGGCCTGCAATAAATGAAAATCTATCCACATTACAAACGATCAAAAAAGATCAGCATGAAGAAGACTAAAGAAAAACAAATAAAAATTAGCATCCTAAGCCAAAGAAATCATAAATACAAAAGTTATGAATGTACCATAATGATATATCTGTATTGTACTTTCATTTGGTTCAACGTGTGGGTTGTTGGAATCAGCTGATCTGACCTTGGCGGTTTATACCAAAGCTTTGGATTTGAGAGCGGTGACTCCTCCACTATCCACAATTTCTCTCTACAGCCTGAATTACCTCAGATTGAGTTTGCTGACTGACCATAAAAAGTTAATGTGTGTATATATGTGTATCTATAGTATCTATATCTAGGTTCATAGGTTGGTACTAGGCTATCAGCCCAAGGGCCTAAGCAAGACTAGCCAACAAGGTTCCCTGGCTTACGTCACCCAAGAAAGTCATTTTCCTGTGCCCCTGCTGAGCAGATCCACAAAAGTGATCCCCGGGGTGCATTTCCTATTTCCCATCCACTTATCACGATTTTTCTTGAAGAGTGCTAATAAGGAACTTTGCTCGATATAGATGGGTAGCTTGTTCCAGAGTATGGGAAGTCTCTGTGACAGGAATCTATCCTTCCAGCATGTCCTGTTTATTGTGGCAACAAGGTTTAGGTCCCTAGAGCATATAGCTCAGAGGGATTGGGATTTCTTTAGGTGTAGCATGTCCAACAGCTCTGGGTTTGACATAGCTTTATATGTTAGGCAGAGATCACCTCGGAGTAGGCGATATGCTACTGAGTAAAGCTGGAGTTTTTTTTGAGATGGTCAGTGTAGAGCATATGTTTGAGGCCAGTAATCCTCTTTGTGAGGTACTTCTGTGGCCTTTCCAGCTGCTGTAGAGGTCTTGTGAGGTACATTCCAAAAGGGGCGTTTGTACTCTATTAATGGGTCTAATGAGTGTTGAGTAGAGGGGAACAATGACCTCTTTTTCCTAGATGAGAACCCTTTTGTGATGAGGTGTGCCATGTAGAAGGATTTCCTGACTACTGTGGTGATGTGATTATCTAAGGAGACACTACTGTCCACCTGGGTCCCCAGGTCTCATCACACATTTGGCATTTAGACTGCCGCCCATGTGGTAGTTCATGGGGAGCCAGTTCATTCTGAAGTTCATGTAAAATGCAGCCTGGGATGCTGTCCAGTCCCCATGGATGCTGTGTCTTTGGATTTTGGGTACAGTTTTTACCAAAGGGAATGACAATGCACTTTCTGGCACCAAGCTTGAGGCCATGGCTCTGACACGAGGCATCTATTTCAGTGAGTCCCTTCTGTAGGATGTCCACATCATTTGGGGACTCAACTATGGCTCCTAGTTTGTAGTCATCTGCGAACTTCGTTAGCCAAAGGCCTTTTGTGTTTGGTATCTACTTCTCTGAAGTACAGGCTAACAGGAAAGGTCCCAGGACTGAACCCTGTGGTACTCCACTTGCCACTGGTTTGAAGTCAGATTTGGAGTCTGGAACTTTTACAGTGTGGATTCCGTCAGTGAGTCAACTGGCAACCCATCTTGCGACTTAGGGATTTATACATAGTTTAGTGTGTTAAGCTATAATTCTAGAATGGGGGATGGTGTTGAAAGCCTTGGTGAGATCAAGATAGGCTGTGTGAACCACTTTACCCTCATCTACAGCTTTGGTGACTGCCTCAAAGAAGTCAATCAGGTTCAAGAGACATGATCTGCCTTTCACAAACCCTAAATGGGTGGGGTTCAGAGTTTGGAGGTTACCAATGTCTGTTTATGAGTTCCATGATGATAGTTCCCGGGATCACTGGTGGCTCCCCATTTGTGGAGTGGGATTAACTGTTACTGTGCGCCATTCAGTGGGCACAAAGCCTGATGTGAGCCTATGATTGAACATGGTGCTTAGGTGGGGAGCCAGTTCGTTCTGACGTTCATGTACAGCCTGGGATGTTGTCCGGTCCCATGGATGCTGTGTTTTTGGATTTTGACAGTGCAGCTTTTACCTGCATAGTTGTGATTACGGGGACTCTGCATTCTTCTTGTATAGATATGGGCCCTTTAGGGGGTGAGAGGGGGTAAAGTTAGCACTGAACCTATCTGCCAGGACGTTGACAATATCAGTTGGTTCTGTAATTTTCATGCCTTTGTGCTGTAACTCAGAGCAGATCTGGGTGTTGCCATTGAGATTCTTCACATAGCTATAGAATGCCTTGTGGTTGCTCTTAGAATCAGTGGCAATTTTGTTTTTGTAGCTAGCTTTGGAGGATCTTATAAGGGATCTGAGCTTCTTACTGAGGCTGACCAGGGAACTCTTCCACTCATGGAATCTCTTGCAACAGTTTCTTCCTTCTGTTGTAGAGTTTGTTTATGGCAGGGGAACACCAGATTGGCTTCTTTTTTTGGAGGATAGATTCTTGGTTCTGTTTGGGATAGCACGATCCATGCACTTGTGCAAGTGCTTATAGAGTGCATCTGTGTAGGATTCAGCAGTCGTAACTGTACTGTCCCTCTGCATGGGTGTAAAGAAGTTCACCACTTCTGTCTTAAGAAGCATGAAGTTGGCTTTGGAGAACTTTTTTACCATGATTTCCTTAATGGGGGGCGGGGGGTGGATATCTAGGGTGATTAGCTTATGGTCAGACCTGACCAACGAGGAGTTGACTTCAGGTGTGGAACACCGGTCATTCATGTTGCTAATGACTAGGTCTAGGATACTGTTGCCCCTGGTGGGGTTGTGGATAAGTTGATCTAGGGCACTGGAATTTATGAATTCCAGAAAGCGCGGTAGCATTGTCACCTCACAGTAAGACGCTGTCCAGTTCGATTCTCGGCTAATAATCAACTGCCAATCATTAGCAGACCGGAGTTCCGCTGTGGCGACCCCTATCCGGGAAAAAGCTGAAAGACTATAATTATATATATATATATATATATATATATATATATATATATACACACACACACACACACACACACACACACACACCATATACATACACACACACCATACACATATCTATATCTATATAGTGCTATGGAGACAAGTACTGGCATATATATATATATATATATATATATATATATATATATATATACATACATACACACACACACATACACACGTTTGTATGTGTATGTTTGTACATTATTTCAAGCACCTTCACTACTGTGTGTTGATATGGCAGAGACATTTCATAGACCAGGTCCACTTGTGTTTGATCATAATATAACACAGAACTGGAGAGTGTCTGAACAGGAATACAATATTGTCATATAAGCAGCTTTCTCTGACCAAGATGCATGTACAAATGTATTAATTTTGCTTAACGTAGCTAGGTCAGAGTTATTGAAAGAGAGCGTTCATTTGTGTATGCACCAGAAGTATATGCAGGAGAGGGGGCAAACCATCACACTGTGATACCGGCTGAATCAAAGAAAGACCATGAGTGCTTAAAACATAAATTTAGAGAAATGTGCAACCCCCAGACAAATGTTATATTAGACAGGCACTTATTTTATACAAGAGACCAAAAGCCAGGTGAAACTTTTGCAGCTTACATCACGGACTTGAGGACCAAAGCTAAAATGTGCAGATTTGATGACTTGAAAGATGAGCCAATACAGAAAAGGCTTGTGTGTTAATAGTGCTGCAGTGAGAAAGATTTTGCTTCGTGACAGTGATTTAACATTAAGCAAAGCCATAGAGATTTGTCAAATCCATGAGCTGACAGAAAGGCACACATATGCTTGCAAGTGATAAAACCATGGTTTCTGCAGCCTCTAGAGCAAATTTAGATGGCACACAACACATGGCAAGTGGAAACAGGCCTAAGCACATGGCAGCAGCAACCCCTGTGGGTGTGGCAGGGAAAACGCAGAGATTTCTAGCAAGTTCCAAGACTATCTCAGTAAAAAGGGCATACTCTGTACAGTACAAGAATGAGTCAGCAAAACGCAAGTCAAGTCAACTGTCATAATTGTGGTGCCAACCATGAGTCTAAAACAGAAGTGCTTAGCATTTGGTCAGCAATGTCACAAGTATAAAAAAATGGAATCATTTTCAAAAGTTTTCTAAATAAAGCAATTCTTATTCAGTTAAGAAAGGTCACTCAAAAAGGAAGCTGATCATACAGAGAGCAACCCTACTTTCTATGTAGATGGTGTATCAGTGGTTAGTGAAAATGTTAATGCAGTAGATTTGCTGGTAAAGAATGAAGTATTTTGTACTGTCCTGACAATGGTAAACTCACAGAGCTCAAAGCAGACACTGGTTCAAAGTGTAATGTAATGTCAACAGACACATTTGCTGAAGTGAGGGCTGGTGAGCAATATAATTTAGCCAATTGTGCAAAGCCTGTTGCTTATGGAGGTGAAGAGATTCAAACCAAAGGCTCAGTAGTGCTTTCATGCTATTTGGCTGGGAACAGTTACAGCTTGCAATTTTATGTAGTCAGAAGACCTGCACAGTCATTAGTAGGTCTTAAAGACAGTTTGAGAATGAAACTGCTTTCTTTTTACCAAAGTAGTACATCATGTAAACACATGTCCCAGTTCTAGCATTAGTGACGCTATTTTCTATTTGGGCAAATTTATCCCCGACATTAGTGAGTTATCAGCGCCTTTGAAAGAGCAGACATGCAAAAATGTTGCATGGTCATGGTTAGAACACCAGAGAGCATTTGATAACCTCTAACAGCAAACTGCAAATCCGCCTACATTATGATACTATGATGTCCACAAACCAGTAGTTCTTTCCTGTGATGTGTCAAAGTTTGGTCTTGGTGCAGTTATTCTTCAAGAGGGCAGACCTGCTTTCTATGCAATGTCCAGTGCTGTTATTACCAAAATGTAACGTCATTTCTCAGTCTATGGTAGTCCACACAAAATTATTACCCAAACAGATGCTGTATGCTCAAATTAAGAAGGAACTTTTAGCAACTATGTTCGCATGTTCAAGTGCCATGATTATATTTATGGCCAAGCAATCCAAATAGAAATGGACCATCAACCTTTCACTATTTTAAAGAAGCCTATGCATTCTGTTTCAGAAAGACTACAAAGAATGATGCTCAAATTGCAGAAGTACAAATTTCAAAATGGTCTATACAAAGGGTAAACTTCTTTATATAGCTGCTGATGTTGTCTTTCGGCTTTTCATGGTTAGGGGTCGCCACAGCGGAACTCTGGTCCACTAATGATTGGCAGTAGGTTTTTACGGTGCAGAGTTGCCAGCTCGATGCCCAACCTTCAAAGGCACACCCATTCATGCATGTCTTTTGGAACGCCACTCTACCACGAGGAGGACATGCAGACTACACACAGAAGGCACTCCCCTGCACACCAGCAGAGAATTGAACGGGAGAACCTCTTGCTGTGAGGCAACAACGCTACCTTATCCATATCAACCAGAAATACAGCTTGATGCCAAGAATTTTGACTTTGATTTCATGGAGGTGCATAATTTGTCTAGCACGAGACTTGATAAGCTGAGAGATCATACAAAGACTGATCCAATTCTGCAAAAGCTCATCCACTTCATCAGTGCAGGATGGCTGTCAAAGCAATCCTGTGTACTGCCAGAAGTACAATCTTACTTTCCATAGACAACAGTCCAAAACAAACCTGTTAGCAGCTGAAGGTGTTCCGTGAAAGAAAAGGCAATGCAGTGAATAAATCACAAACAAACCACCATGGACATCCAAAAACTATATATAAAGCAATTAAGACAAGAAGCATCACTTTTAGAAGATTATAAGAGGGAACAGATCAACAAAAAGTACTTAGAAAGATTGACATGATAAAAGCAACGTGCAGGATTAGAACAGACCAGGATCTATCATGTACAACTGCAAATGATAAAACTAAAGATATCAGCACAGGCAGAAAAACTTAGAAAATATGCAGACAAATATAAAGGAAAAGTACAAAATAAGCAATTCATTAATGAGCCAAATAAAATGTATAGAGAATTGGGAAATAAAGCAAAAGGAACAGATACACCACCAAAATAACCCAGAAGAAAGAGACACATTTTGCAAAAATATCTATGAAGACCATGTGGATCAAAGATGCTGACTAGATGCAACAGGTAAAAAAAAAACAGATGTTCAAATGTACAGGAAGTGAAATGGGATGAAGTTAAGGGCCTGAGAAATTGAAACAAAGTTAAGAAAAGCTCCTAAATGGAAACCCCCAGCCCAGATGCAGTACCTAATTTACTGCTAAAAGTAATAACATATTTACAAGAAGACTTGGCTCTTAGTAAAAAAACACTTGCATGCACAGTCTGAACAGACACCAACTTGGTTAACTGTAGTAAAAACGATGCTATTCCTTAACAGTGAACCTGCAAGCTATCCTAAAAACTATAGACTAATAAATAGAAGTTATGTTCTTACCATAACGTTCCATGTTAGTTGTCTTCTTCTCGCCTTCTTTCTTGCTGGATGGGTTCGGAGCCGACCTCGGCTCCGACTCGGCCACTCTAAAAGCTCGAGAGTTGGTTCCACCGGCTCGATGCTGCCCCTATATCCCACAATGCTAGGCGTGAATTACCTCAGATCTTGTTTGTGAGCTAGGCCCAGCTAAAAATACAACCAGGAATACTGGAAAATTTCCACCTCTAAAAACAAGGGGAAGAGAAAGGGTGACCTAAGCCTGACAATAGGAAATATGCACAGCAGAGCATATACCTATCGCAAAGAGGTGGTAGAAAGAGAGGTCACAATCAAACTCCTCTAGATCTGTCCAGGCCAGGGGGAAGGAGGGTGGGACGCAAGAAAGAAGGCGAGAAGAAGACAACTAACATGGAACGTTATGGTAAGAACATAACTTCTATATGTTAAGTTGTCAATCTCGCCTTCATTCTTGCTGGATGGGACCGCGTCCCTAGCACCTTGTCCCAGGTGGCCTAACGGAACAGACTCTTGAGAACAGTGGAACCAAAGTTAGCTCTATGCCTAGAAGCTAAATCCAACTTATAATGAGAAATGAAAGTGTGAGGAGTAGCCCAAGTAGCCGCTGCACAAATGGTGTCAATAGGCAGTCTGTCTTGGAAGGCTATAGAAGTAGCCAAAGCTCTGGTGGAATGGGCTTTAGGTTTGTTAGGCAGCTTTTGGTGTCTAATTTCATAAACAAGGGAAATCAGAGATGTTAGCCATCTAGATAATGATACCTTTGAAACTGAAAGTCCCTTTCTGCCTTCTGCATAGGAGACAAACAGCTGGTCAGATTTTCGGAATTGTTTGGTTCTATCCAAATAGTACCTTAACTGACGATGAACATCTAGCCAATGCATTTTTTGTTCAGACCTATTAGAATATTCTGGAAAAAACACAGGGAGATCAATGCTTTGATTTAGGTTAGACGCTGAGGCTATCTTAGGTAAAAAGGACGGGTTGGTTCGTAAAGATACCCTGTCCTTATGGAACAACAGATAAGGAGGTCGACAGCTGAGTGCATGAAGTTCTGAAACTCTTCTAGCTGAAGTAATAGCTACCAGAAAGAGAGTCTTCCATGATAGCAATTTTAAAGAACAGGAGGCTGCAGGTTCGAAAGGGGGAAGAATCAAAGAACTAAGAACTAAATTTAGGTCCCAAGGAGGAGGAGGATTTCTTATAGGAGGTCTGAGTAGAAAAGGCTTTGCAAAGCTTGTGGGACATTATGGCAGACTCTGAAATGCCCACATGAAAGTTAGAAATAGCTGCCAGTTGAACTTTAAGAGTAGAAGGAGATGAACCTGCATGGAAGAGTTCAGCTAGAAAATCAAGGACCATTTGGATGGAAGCAGTGAAAGGATCTATGTCCCTTCCTTGAGCCCAATAGGCGAAACGTTTCCACTTACTCAAATAAATCTTTCTAGTGGAAGATTTATGGGAAGCTATCAAAATATCTCGAACAGAGTGAGATATTTGAGGAAGCCTGGCTAAGGTTGGAATTGGAGGAACCAAGCAGTGAGGTTCAGAGAGGGAAGGGAGCGATGAAACTGACCCGACTGATGGATCAAAAGATCTGGAACTAGGTCCAGATGCCAAGGTCGCTCCAACAGAAAATGATGTAGAAAGGGGAACCAAACCTGTCGAGGCCAGTAAGCAGCAATGAGGATCAACGAGGCCTTCTGAGCGATAGCTTTCTGTATCACTTGAGAGATTAGTGGGAAGGGAGGAAATGCATACAGAAGTCCCCGGGGCCAAACCTGGACTAGAGCGTCTCTGCTGGGCTGGCCTGGTAAAGGGAATAGGGTGAAATAATCTCTGCACTTGCTGTTTTGGGGAGTAGCAAAAAGGTCGCAGCAAGGCTGACCCCACTTGAGAAAAATTTCTCTCACAACAGAGTCTTTCAGAGACCACTCGTGAGGCATGAGGATAGCTCTGCTCAACTTGTCCGCAATTTGATTGGACTTCCCGGGGATGTGCGTTGCTATCAGAAACCGCTGAGAAGAAATCGCCCATTGCCACAGTCTGAGTGCTTCTCGACACAGGGGGTAGGACCTGGTTCCGCCTTGTTTGTTGATATACCACACTACGGACATATTGTCCGTCTGGATTGCTATCGTTCCCAAGGGAAGAGAGTCTTGAAGGGCTTGCAACGCTAAAAGCACTGCTCTCATCTCTAGAACATTTATGTGCAAGTGGCATTCATCTGGTTGCCATGTGCCCTGGACAGTTCTGCCCTGATAATGCCCCCCCCCCCCACCCGATCAGGGAGGCGTCCGTTGTCAGAGTAGCAACCGGAGGGGAAGGAACAAAGGGTCTTTCCAAAAAGATCTGAGGAAGACATCCACCACAGAAGATGATTTCTGCATGTTTGCGTGATCATAATGGTGTGGGACATCGGAAGTTGCTGGTATGACCATTGCGTGAAGAGCATCCATTGAAGGATTCTCATGTGGAATCTGGCTAATGGAAGCAGAGGTATGGCAGCCGCCATAATCCCCAACACTTTCAGAACTAACCTGGCTTTGATTCTGTTGCTGCTGAAGAGGAGCGAGACCAGTTTGTGTATGTCTGCTATTCTCTGATGTGTTAGTCTCAGACATGTTGACTGTGTCTAGATTTGCGCCTATGAAGGTAATAGTACGACAAGGCGACAAAACAGACTTTTCGCAATTTATTGAAATGCCTAACTTTTGACAAATGCGAAAGGTGTAGTCCCTGGCCATTAGAAGAAGATGCTTGGTGGGAGCTGTGAGGAGCCAGTCGTCCAAATATGGAAACACCTGGAATCCTTGTCTCAGGTGAGAAGCTACCACTGCCATGCATTTGGTAAACACCCGGGAGGCAGTGGTGAGACCAAAGGGCAGGGCCCTGAATTGAAAATGACTGGTTCCCAGCCTGAAGCGGAGGAATCTTCTGGAGCGTCTGTTCATTTTTATGTGATAGTACGCATCCTGAAGGTCTATAGAGCACATCCAGTTTCTCTTTCCCAATAGGGGGAGGATGGACTGTAGTGTGACCATCCGAAATCTTGTTTTCTTGACTGACTTGTTCAAGATACTGAGATCCAAAATTGGTCTCCAGTCCCCTGTTTTCTTTGGAACTAAAAAGAACCTGGAGTAGATTCCGGATCCTAGTTGGTCTGATGGAACTGGTTGAATTGCTCTTTTTGCAAGCAGCTTTGAAATTTCCAAAGCTGCAAGATCCCTTTGAGCGGGTGGAACATCTGGAAGGGATTTTTTTGATTGGTTTGGGATGCGAACGAAGGGAATGGAAAAGCCTTCGGAAATGATGGACTGTACCCACTTGTCTTGAGTCAGGGATAGCCAGGCTTCTGGGTACAGTGAAAATCTTCCCCCGACTGCCTCCGAAGGTGGACAGTCGGGCAACACCTCAGGGATGCTGAAAGGGCTTATCAGAAAAGGTTTCTCGATTGCCCTGGTTCTGTGGGCCCCCTCTGCCTCTAGGGCGACGTCTACCATTATTGTTCCCTCCTCTGCCTCTGGAGGGGAACAGACTCTGTGCGTCAGGCAAATTCCCTTGAGATTGTTTGCGGAACCACATTTTCCCACTTTTCTGGCCTTTGGGGTAAGGTCTAGAAGGAGTAGAAAAACGGACTCCGACGGCAGATAGAGTTTTGCCATCCGTCTCGCACCTAGTCAAGGTTTCTTTCACTTGAGGACCAAAGAGATGATCCATCGAACGGGGAGTTAGTGAAAGACGTTTTAAAGGGGTCCGCAAAATTGCATAGTCGCATCCAGGCATGCCGGCGTAAGGCAACACCTGTCCCTGCGGCTCTACTCGCTCCATCAGCCGCATATGAAAGGAGGCATGGAGGAGTTAGCTATGGAATTAAGGGTAGTCAGCTGGGTGTTCATTTTGTCCTGAAAATCTGCAGCTGTAGTATCCTTCAACATCTCACTCGCTTCCTTGATCAAGTCTCTCTGGAGACGGGTGAAATGGCATAGGTAGTTCAGCGAACGCATTGCAAAGGTCGCTGACGAGAACATCCGCTTCCCATACCTGTCCATAGACCTAGATTCTTTGTTAGGGGATGAACAGGCACTGAAGGATCAGCTAGTTCCTTCTTGGTGGCAGCAGCTACCACCATAGCATCCACAGAAACACCTTTTGTGAGAAATTGTTTGTCAGTTGGTGCTGTTATAAATTTCAAAGGTCTCCTGGGGGTAGGGTCCACTGAATCAGGAGCCGTCCAGGCCTTCTTTGCCACCACCTGCATGAGGGGATCAAAGGGGGCACCCAGGAGGTGGAAGGGCGAGAGCCAAACGCCTCAAGATACACAGATTCATCCTCCGAAGGGTTAAGGGCTGGCCAATTTCCCTCTGTTTCAGGATCTCTAGAATGTCTGCGAAGGAGACATCTTCAGACGGGAACGGGGAACCCTCGAATCCTCGAAATCTGTGTCAGAGGTGACAGACTCAGGTGAGTCTATGTGCTTCCTCTTACACTTTCTCTTCCTAGGGGGCTCCCCTGCCAATTCAGGGGAGGCCTCGGAAGAGGATGAGATCCCCACAGGGGATTCTTGAGGAGCTGGCTCTCTGCGGTCTGGGATGAGGGAATGAGTCGACATAACCAAAGGCACCGAAGAGGGAGGGGCCGGAGCCGACTGTGGAGTCGAACAAGGTTCCAACACACTCCGCATGACCTCGAACGCACCCCTGTCTGGCAGAGCCAGAGGTCCCCACTCCGAGAAGCTGAGAACCTCCCTCGGCACTGACAGAGATGGCTCCGAGGCCGATGTCGGAGCCGAACTCACCAGCGCCGAAGCACCGAGAGGGAGAGGGGGGTCGGACAAGGGTCCGATGCCACTCACCCCCTCGGAGCCGACGAGGGAAGCCCGGCGCCGAGATTCTTCAAAAGAAGAAATCGGAGCCGACGACGGAGCCGAAGACAATTGTATCGGCTCCGACGCTACCACAGTCTCGGTCCCGAGATGCCTCGGCTCCGAGCTCAAAGGAGTCGGAGGAGAAATATTTATAGGAATAAGTTGAGGCATCGACTGATGAGTCGGGCTCTGGAGCATTTGGGCCAGTGCCTCGGACTTTAAAAGTCGACTCACTACCCTCTGGAGGTCGTGATCTGAGAGCCTCGATAACCTGGAGGAGTGAGATCTGTGGCTCCATTCAGACAGCAAGGGAGACGCTGGAGCCGAATGAATGGAGCCAAGGGACGGTGACCTCGATCTCTTTCTAGATGTTGGCTCCGATGGTCTGATCGGAGCCGACCCAGGAATCTCTAATGCCTCGGCTCCGGCCGGAGCCGAGGGAACCACAGATACTGTAGTCAAAGACTCATCGGCTCCAGCCGGAGCCGATGAAGCAGCAGGCTTCGAAGCCTTAGGCCTCGACTCTGAAGCTGGAGCCGAGGTCTTGGAAGCCTTAGAAGGTTTCCCCGATGCAACAGAAAGGGAACCTTCAGGCTTAAGCAAACCCCTTAATATGAGTTTGTTTCTTCTTTCCTGCAGGACTCTAGGGCTGAAGCCATGGCATACAGCACAAGAGTCCTGCAGGTGCAGAGGTCCCAGGCAATACACACAAGAAGTGTGACCGTCTGTCAGAGACATTTTCTGACAGTACGAGTCACACTTCTTGAAGCCTGAGACCTTTGAATCCTTGGACATACTCAAGGAACCGAAGTGTAATCACACACAGAAAACACACACACACAGATTACACCGATAGAAGTCTAAGTAGAATCATTTAAAACAAAACTTCTGAAAGGTAAGTTAAGTTAAATATTCCTAACCAAACACATACACACCCTAAGGGAGGGAAGGAAGGGCCCGAAGGCCTAGGGAAAGAACTATTAGTTCTTGAGAAAAAAAGGGCTGGATAAAAAAGTAGAAGGGATAATATCCACTACACTAAGGGTAAAAAAAGAAATAAACTAAGCTAGCGTAAGTTTAAAGTTATTAAACTAATCTAACTTTAACTAACCTGGAGCCGGTAGAAAAACACCTCGATCGCTGTAGCGGCAAACGAGATCTGAGGTAATTCATGCCTAGCATTGTGGGATATAGGGGCAGCCTCGAGCCGGTGGAACCAACTCTCGAGCTTTTAGAGTGGCCGAGTCGGAGCCGAGGTTGGCTCCGAACCCATCCAGCAAGAATGAAGGCGAGATAGACAACTTAACATCTTGCCTTCTGATGATGCATAAACTTTATAACGGAATTGCTGCTGACAAGAGTTTACAGTCATTTAGAAGAAAACTCAAGTCATGACAATAGAACAAAAGGGGAGCAGAAGAAAACTCATATGGAATAAAGGATCACTTGTTAAAGTCATAATGGAGAGTTCTAAAAAGGAGAGAGTTCTAAAAAGGGGAAGAATCTAAGTATGGCATAGACAGATCACAAAAAATCATCTGACAGCATCCTACATTCATGGATAAAGGAGTGCTTACAGATAAACAAGATACAGCCTACATTAATCAATTACATTATAATGATCTTAAAACAAAGGCAAACCACTCCACAGCTAAGTCATGATAAAGGACAAAATTATTATCCCAGGGATAAAAATTCAAAGGGGGGATATTCCCGGGTGACTCTCTGCCACTGGTGCTCTTTTATCTTGCCCTTAACCCATTAAACTGTCTACGTAACATTAGGTTACGCTTACAATTTAGGTCTCAAAACAACAACAAAATATAAAGACTTGTTTTTGTGCATGATTTAAACTGTATAGTTCATCAGATGAGGAGCTGAAAGTACAACTGGAAGTGGTCAAAACTTTCTCAGATGATATAAAAATGCCATTTGGTCTTGAAAAATGTGCAAAAGCAACATTTAAAGCAGGAAAGCTACAGTACAAAGAAAACATCACTCTGGGACAAGAATGTGGTATAAAAGAAACTTGAGCAGGAGGGAATGCATAAATATTTGTGAATCGAAGACACTACACACACACACACACACACACACACACACACACACAATGTAGACAGCTACAGATGTGTTTGTGTACATACACAGGCATGTATATTTTCTGTGCAGCTCCAAGTCTGCATGCACCTGCTGCACTACTTTAAGCATGCACAGCATGTTTCATTACAGACTGTAAGCAACTCTATGCACAACAAAGTACCTTGCTTCTAAGTTACAGTCTTTAAAAATGAATAAGTACATTAAATGACGGCTTCTCTTTTGGAAACAATTCCCAACAACAACCAGTACAACTGCTGAACTTGTATCCCACAGATTTTATTTTTAAGAGTACAGTCACGATTCAACTACCTGAATCTGTACTTAAAAGGTCTCATCAACAGTGGATCGCACACAATCCTATTAGAACAAGAAGGTTACATTTCAAATGGTCTTTTATTCAAACGAAATAACTGTTTTAAAGATTTATAGGTTCTTAGGAGATAACTAGGCTAACAGCATAACAGCCCTTACAAGCCTAGCCAATATAACCTGATTTTCCCAATATATGATCCCAATGGGAAGAGTTTGGGAAGCATGGGTTTGCGCCTATGCCTTGAGTATCTTACAGACTGCCTCTGCCCATAAGGGACACAGGCGCTACCCCAGCTTTGATTTTGT
Source organism: Protopterus annectens (assembly GCF_019279795.1). Lineage (NCBI taxonomy): Eukaryota > Metazoa > Chordata > Ceratodontiformes > Protopteridae > Protopterus > Protopterus annectens. Next base: position 382,866,057 of record NC_056743.1, on the reverse strand, counting down.
GATTCCATATCCATTAATCCAAAACTGTTTGAAGAAGGCTAAGGAAGGGCTCTGTTTATGTGAATAGGAAGCCTGTTCCAAACTAGGAGCAATCTCCGAGACACAACTCTCTCTCCAGCACATTTTGTTTGAGATGTTGATCAAGTTTGGATTCCTAGATCAGGTGACCCTCCTGCTGTTTGATGTTTGCACGTGTAGCAGCTCCATCAGGGCTGGATTTGTCAGTGCCTTGTAGGTCAGGTATTGGTCATCCCTTAATAGTCGGTAGTAGAGTAAAGGGATAGGGCTTTTAGTCAATCTGGAAGGGACATGTTTATTATCCCGTATTTTCTTTGTGAAGAGCCTCCGAGGTCACTCCAGCTGCTAAGTGCCTAATCAAGTACATGCCAAATGGCATACTGTACGGTCTAATTAGGGCAGTGTACAGCGGGACTATAATTTCCTTTGGGCTGGATGCCATAGCTTTACTCAAGTTGTACAACATAGGACTTCCTCACCACTGTGGACACAGGTTAATTACATTTGTATTAGTTTTATTTGGTCAAAGCTCAGGCTACCATATCTGTGCACCTGGATATTTGACCTCTGAGTCTACTCTTAGGAGTGTGCTATTGATGTTGTACTTTGCAGGGGTATATGACTTGTCAAAGGGTACAATAATGCATTTTTTTGTATTCCAGTCATTTGTCTGATCTAGACCCTCCTGAAGGAAACCTGCATCATTGGTGGCTTCAATGATTTCCCCTAGCTTGCAGTTGTCGGCAAGTTTTGTCATCCATTGGCCTTCCACATTAGCCTTGACTTCACAGAAGTACATTCTGAACAGGGTTGGTTCCAGTACTGAGCCCTGTGACACACCACTAGTAACTGGCCTCTTGCTGGATCTGGATTCACTCACTTTAAACATGTCCCGTCTGTCAACCAACTGGCTATCCATACAGAGATGTAGGGATTTATGCCCCGTTTTGTGTGTTTATTTATATTACCTGAGTGAGGAACTGTGTCAAATGCCTTGACCACGTTGAGGTAGACCGTATGTACAGTCTACCCTCATCCATGCTTTAGTGACTTTCTCAAAGTAATCCTCCAGATTCAGTAGGCATGACCTACCCTTGATAAAAAGATGAATTGTATCAGGTCCAATGTTTGGCAGCTTCCTATGTCATTATTTATCAGATCTATGATTATTCTTGCCATGGCCTTGCATACAAGACTAGTCACACTTGCGGGTTTGTAACTTCCAGGGTCAGTAGATGGTCCCCCCTTTAAGCAGATGGATGACAGTTGCTGTCCTCCATTCTACTGGGACAAAGCCACTCTGAATGCAGTGTTTAAATAAAAGATCCTAATGGGCCTGATAAGTGATTTAAGCCATTTAAAAGGCAAACTGGTATAACTGTTAGGCTCCACTGAAGCCATCTTTTTAGCTTTAGTGAGCACAGTCGCAACCTGTTCTGTAATGATAATTGGCAAATGGGTGATAGAAGGAATTTCTTGGGGGAGAACTGGGGGTGATTGGGAGACTAAATCTGAGTGGAATTTGTCAGTCAGCAGACTTTTATATCTTCTGGCTGAGTACAGGTGATGCCATCTAAAACAAATTTTTCGTGTTGCCCAAGATAGTGGACGTAACTGAAAAATGCTTTATGGTTATCCTTAGCTTTGGAGGCTATTTTTACCTCAAGGTCTGCTTTCAGAGACTTGACTAGTTCCTTTATTTGTTTGTTTACACTAACGAGGGACTTTTTGCTCCATTTTACAACTTTGTGCACATTTCATACATGGTGAATACAACACTGCTCTCTGGTAGTTGATTGCTTTGACGAATTGATACGGCCAGAGAATGTAAATAAAAAAATACATGAATTTTACCTGCCCTTCTATCTCCACAGTACTTCATCATTATCTCCCAAATCACCCTCCGTGCTTTCAAGACAAAAACCTGCTTGAACTCTATAAACCGAAAAAAAAAAAAAAGTATGGTTCAAAGTTTATACTCTCTCTGCATATCCCATCTATGGAATTCTATCCCAAATTCAATCAGAAGTATATCTAGACTCCATGTACTCAAGTCCTCTCTCAAATAATTTCTGACTAACTCACAGCTATGCCCATGCACTTCTCCTGTGTGATTTATATTCACAAATACTTTACAATCTTACTAACCCAACCCTCTCATCATATTATCTATCAATACCTTTTAACACTTGTCCTGCCCCCACTCTTAGGGTGGACTTGTATCTTTCTATTTCCTAGCACAGTATTTATTTCCTACCATAGTACTTTTAATACTTTCCATACATTATAAATAATTGTCATATTTGTCATTTTTTTTACATCACTGGTGTCTCCTCATGCTTTATTGTATCCTAGGTATCCCAGTACAAAACTGTATGCATATATGCTTTTTTAATTACATTTGTACTGGTTTTATTTGGAGATTTTTTTTCCCCAGGCCTCTGCTGAAAATGGGTATTTATTACCCAGATGGACATTTTCAGTATACAAATGTCAATAAATAAAATAAACCGATCCTTTGCAACACATTGTCTGTTAACATAGCAATAATTATCAAACCTCCTAATCCAATATCAACTAATATGTGAAAAGAAAATTGCACACTAAATTGTAATAATTCAAAAACAAGAAGTTATGTACTCACCATAACGTTCGATGTATGTAGTCCATCTCGCCTCACATTCTTACTCGCGGGTTCGGAGCCAAATATCGGCTCTGACTCGGCCAGCTTTTATTTACTAGCTCGAAGTCTCTCATTGGCTGGGCCAAGCAGGTATCCCATGCTGCACTGCTCCATAACCCCAGATCTAGTTTGCTGCGAATTCAACAATCACACCTCATGCATAACAATTCAATAAGGTAGAACACTATCAAGGGGAATAAGAAAAACAAACTACCATTGAAGGGTACTCTAGCACCAATCCTAACCTCCAGATCCTCCAGGAAGGGGGCAGGTGGGAGGGTACGCAAGAATGTGAGATGGACTACATACATCGAACATTATGGTGAGTACATAACTTCTTGATGTTATGTAGCCCAATCTCGCCTACATTCTTACTCACGGGACAGCGTCCCCAGCACCTCTATCCTGGGAGGCTCAAAGGAAGATACTCCTGAGGACTGTGGAACCAAAGGAAACCCGGCCCCTAGAAGCCACGTCCAGTTTGTAATGAGTAATAAAGGTGTGCGGGGAAGCCCACATGGCTGCAGCACAAATATCATCCAAAGATAGTCTGGCATGGTATGCCAGCGACGCAGAAACCACCCTAGTAGAGTGAGCCTTGACGGGGAACGGTAGATTTTTTCAGGCTGAAGAATAAATAAAGGAAATACAATTTGAAATCCATCTGGAAATGGTAACCTTGGAAATAGGGGAACCCAGTCTATTTTCTGAAAAGGAAACAATTGGTCAGATTTTCGTAGGTGTTTGGTCCTGTGTAGATAGAACTGTAATTGTCTGTGCACGTCCAGTTGATGAAATCTAAACTCTGCCTTGCTCGAGAATTGAGGGAAGAACACTGGCAGCTCAACAGACTGATTGAGATTCACAGTAGATGTTACCTTGGGAAGGAAGGACGGATTAGGTCCAAGAGAAACTCTGTCCTTATGAAAAATTAAATACGGGGGTTTGATGAAGAGAGCTTGAATCTCTGACACCCGTCTGGCTGATGTGATGGCTATTAGAAAGGCGGTCTTCCAGGACAAAAACTTTAATTCACAGGTGGCAGCCAGCTCGAAAGGTGGAGAAGCAAGAGCTTGCAAAACAAAGTTTAGATCCCAGGGCATGATAGGTTCTGACACAGGAGGCCGGAGTAATAAGGTGCCCTTTAGAAAGGCCTTAAAGAGTTTATGCGCCATAAGGGAAGGCTCACAGGAGGTATGAAAGTTTGAAATCGCCACCAGCTGGACTTTAATGGTAGCAGGCGCAGAGCCCTGCTGAAAGAGCATGGACAAGAAATCCAAAACAGCAGCAATTGGGGCTGTGTAAGGGTCAATTACTTAGGCATGAGCCCAAATAGAGAATATCTCCATTTGCTGGAATAAATCTTCCTAGTTGAAGACTTATGTGAAGAGGAGGATAAAATGTGCACCACCTCAAGTGAAAAACGATGAAGTCTGACTAACGACGGAAATGGAGTAGCCAGGCTGTCAACCTGAGGGTCCGCAGGGAGGGATGGGACTGTCCCGACATGTGTGTCAGTAGGTCTGGTACTGGGTCCAGAATCCAAGGACTGTCCACAGCGAATGGATGGAGAAAGGAGAACCAGACCTGGCGAGGCCAGTTTGGGGCAATTAGAATCATTTTGCTTCCCAAGGATATGGCTTTCTGAATCACTTTTGGTAACAGAGGAAACGGAGGGAAAGCATAGAGCAGATCAGAGGGTCAATCGTGGACTAGAGCATTCCTGGGTGACTCCCCCTGTGGGGGGATCAGGGTGAAGTAGTTGCTGCATTTGGCATTGAGGGGATTGGCAAAAAGATCGCAGCAAGGCTGACCCCACCTGCTGAAAATCTGTTCCGCAACCAGACGGTTCAGGGACCACTCATAAGGCATCATAATAGCTCTGCTCAGCCTGTCTGCTATCACATTGGCCTTCCCCGGAATGTGCGTTGCCACTAGAAAATGTTGGGAAGACACTGCCCACTGCCACACTCGCATGGCGTCTCTGCACAAGGGGTAAGATCTAGTTCCTCCTTGTTTGTTTAGATACCACACAATGGACATGTTGTCCGAGTGTATTGCAATCGTCCCCAGAGGAAGAGAGCTCTGAAATGCCCGCAACGCCAGTAATACCACTCTCATCTCTAAGACACTGATGTGCAGATGTACCTCGTGATTTTGCCACGTGCCTTGGACCGTCCTGCCAAGATAATGCCCCCCCACCCCATCTGGGAGGCGTTCGTGGTCACCATGGTGACAGGTGACTGAGGAACAAACGGTTTCCCTTCGTCCAGATTGGTGGAGCACTGCCACCAACGGAGATCCTGTTTGCTTCGGTCTGCGAGTAGGATCTGGTGGGAAAGGGGGAGTTTTTGGAGAGACCATTGGGCAAAGAGGAGCCATTGAAGAAGCCTCATGTGTAATCTCGCTAGAGGCACTAACATAATGGTAGCTGCCATGGTGCCCAGAAGCTTAAGAACCCATCTCGCCTGTACTTTCCTGAGGGGTAATAAAACGTGAACCTGATTTTGCAACACTGTGATCCTGTCGTGCAGCAAGAAGGCCTGCATTTGAATGGTGTCTAGCTCTGCGCCTATAAATGTGACATGCTGTGAGGGCAGCAAGGCAGATTTTTCCCAGTTCAATGTTATTCCTAGTCATTGACAGAGGGTAATGGTAGCGCCCCTGGCTTGGATGAGTAGATGCCTGGTGGGGGCGGTGAGGAGCCAGTTGTCCAGGTACGGAAACACTTGGAATCCTTGACGTCTCAGGTGAGCCGTCACCACCACCAAAATTTGGTGAACACCCTGGGGGCTGTGGTGAGAGCAAAGGGCAGGGCATGAAACTGAAAATGACTGGCTCCCAGCCGGAAGCGTAGGTGACTCCTGGATGCCCTGTCCATTTTGATATGATATGATAGTAAAGCATCCTTGAGGTCGATGGAGCACATCCATACTTTTTCCAGCAACGGAAAAATGGACTGAAGGGTGACCATTCGGAACTTGGACTTCAGAACATAGTAGTTTAATCTGCTGAGATCTAGAATGGAGCATAGGTCCCCTGTTCTTTTCGGCACTAAAAGGATTCTTGATTAAGTCCCTAATCCGATTTGGTCTGAGGGGACAGGTTGGATGACTCCCTTCTTTAGCAGCTTTGAAACCTCTAATGCTGCATGATCCCTTTGACTGGGTTGAACGTCTGGGATTCTCCTGACTGGAGGGGGGTCTGACGAAGAGGGGATGGCGTAACCTCCGGAAACTATTCGCAATACCCATCGATCCTGGGTGATGCTTTCCCAGGCTTCCGGGTACAACGATATGCGGCTCCCGACTGGCTCCAGAATAGCACAGTCGGGCAACACATCAGGAACGATGGTAGGAAGAACCGCAAAAGGAATCACGGTCTTCCGAGTTGCAGGGGCCTCCTCTGCCTCTAGGGCGGCGTCTTCCAGAATAACTTCCCCCTCCTCTGCCTCTGGAGGGGGACTCATCTTGTGCGGCCGGGAAAAACTTCTGCTATTTCTTGAACCACATCTTCCCTCCCCTCTGAGCCTTGGGGTAAGGTCTCGAGGGAAGGGAAAAACGGACCCCTACAGCAGACAGGGTCTTTCCCTCTTGCTCACATCTGGTGAGGGGGTCTTTCACTTTGGTCCCAAAGAGCGAAGACCCATCAACAGGTGCGTCAATGAAGGAAGACTTGAAGGCCTCCGCAAAATGACACAGGCGCATCCAGGCTTGCCTCCTGAGGGCTACTCCCGAACTGGCTGCCCTACTCGCCCCCTCGGCTGCATATGATATGAGCCTCATGGACGAGTCGACAACAGAATTGAGGGCAGACACCTGGGCATTAACTGTGTGCGCTATCGCCTCAGGTACATTACCCGCTAGAGTATCTCCCAACTCCTTGTGGAGATCTCTCTGGAGCAGAGTAAAATGACAAGAGGTAGTTCAGTGACCGTAGGGTGAAGGTCACTGATGAGAGGGTACAATTCCCATACCGGTCCATGCTCCTAGACTCCATGTTAGGAGGATGGACGGAGGAAGAAGACACTGCTACTTCCTGCTGTGTGGCCGCCACCACCACCACCACCATGGCATCTACAGAAACCCCTTTGGACAGAAACCCTTTCCCTGGGGGGCAGAAAGAAACTTATTGGGCCTTCGGGGTACAGGTTCCACCGAATCAGGATTCTCCCACACCCTTCGACAAATTAAATCCAAGAACTTGAAGGGTGGAGACACCCAGGAGGCGGAGGGTTGAGCACCAAAGGCCTTGAGGAATACAGACTCCTCCTCAGAGGGGGTTTTGGACGGCCAGTCGCCTCTCTGTCTCAATATCTCCAGAATGTCGGAGAAAGAGACGTCATCAGAGGATGACTTGGGGGGGGGGGACCCCTCAGACTCCTCGAGGTTGGTATCAGAAGTGAGAGACGTGTCCTGGGAGTCCATGTGCTTCCTCTTGCATGACTTCTTTCTAGGTGGCTCCTCAGGCACAGATTGAGGGGCCCTCAAAGTTGAGGACCGCTCATGGGGGTATCCCCAGACCTTTGGGCTCTGCCATCTACTGATAGGGGGACGTCAGAGGCTCTAGCCGGGGTGGAAGGGGATGGAATGACCGATGCAGGTGATTTAACTGACGATCTGGCCAGTGCGCTCTGCATGGCCTCAAAGGCTGGTCCCCCCGAATCCGAGGACTGACCGGCCTCTGACAGGTGTCCCGAAGTATCCCCCTCGGGCCCGACTGAGGAAACCTGAGTGCCGAACCCTGTGGATGGAGCCAACTGGGTCGGAGCCGACGTCAGCACCGATAAACCCTTGAGGGGTATCGGAGCTGGCGCAGGAACATCACTCGGAGTGGAGCACTCTGGCTCTGAAGACAAGGAAGCTCAGAGGAGGAACCATCGACACAAGCATTGGGACAGGCTCCGGAGCTGACTGGGTCGGAGCCGAGAATAATTTTGCCAACACCGGCGACTGCAGGAGCCTCTGTACCACCCTATCGACATCCAGATCAGAAAGCCTGGAGGATTTAGAGGACAGGGAGGGAGACCGGGATCTCCTCTCGGGAGAACCATGCCTAACACTGGGCGACCGGCTCCAAATGGGATCCAGTAAAATAGGAGCCAATGCCAATTCCAGTTCTACAGATACCTCCTGCGGCCCTGAGGACAGAGGAGCCGAGGAGGTAGAGTCAAGTTTAGAAATTTTCTCCGGTGGCTCCAAGGAGACAGACTGAGCCAGAGATCTCTTCTTCACCTTCGAAGCTTTAGACTTGGACTGAGAACTAGAAGTAGAGTCTAAAGACTCTACAAATGAAGGTTTTAGGAGTCTCTTCAATATTAGTTTATTTTTCCTCTCCTGGAGGACCCTCGGACTGAAGGGGTGACAGAAGCTACAAGACTCTTGCAAATGAATAGCTCCTAGGCAGTAAACACATACGGAATGCCCATCCGTAATGGACATTTTGTAACTACACTTGGAACATTTTTTTAAACTGGAAGGTTTATGTTCCTTCTGATCCTCAGACATCTTACACAAGCAGACCACAAAAACAATCTAGCCGGAAAAACAGTAAAGGCGGGAAACTAGTGAACAGACTACACAAGGCAACTAAAGAACCTCCAAGTAAAACGGTTCTTTACTAACTCACAAAACACTACTTAAAATTAAGCAGAACACATTTATCCCAAAATACACTAACAGACGCCTTCCACAAAGGAAACGGAGCACTACACAGAGAAAGGAGGACTAGGTCCTCCAAGTAAAACGGGCCTAGCCCACCGGAACAGTTAGGGATACTAAATACACGAACAAAAAACACTACAAACAAGCAACAAGAAGAATAGCTATTAAAATAGCTTTTGTGGTTAAACAACTATCAAATTTCAAGAGAAATTGAAAAAAGAAGGTACTTAGCCACAGCCAAGCGAGACCACATCCTAGCTACACGAGCGGCAAACGAGATCTGGGGTTATGGAGCAGTGCAGCATGGGATACCCGCTTGGCCCAGCAAATGAGAGACTTCGAGCTAGTAAATAAAAGTTGGCCGAGTCGGAGCAGATATTCGGCTCCGAACCCGCGAGCAAGAATGTAGGCAAAATTGGACTACATAACATCAATAATTTAATTTACTTACAAGCCTATTCCCCACCACCACCATTGCAATACACTAGTTCCTTTAAGTTTTCTATCATTATTTGTACACAACTCAACCATACACTTCAACTATCCCTAAACCTTTGTTTACCCTCCAATTTATATACCTCCTCTTAACTAAATTGCTTCATTAGCACTTCTACCTCTTGGACTGTTGCACTTTAAATCTTCTGCCATTTTATGGTTAACTTTTTTTGCCATCAGGCATATTATTCATGAAATCTCTAAAGATCTGTTGTTCCCAAAAGAAAAAGACTTTCTGTTAAAGATATTCTCCTGTGCTACTTTACCTATCAAGGGACCTAGATTGTTCTTAAATTGAGTCAGTTCCCTGCAGCTACAAAAAATGTGCATTCAGTTTCTGAGCTCTCCTATCTTGCATCGCCAACAGTCTCTTCAAGCTGTGGGAAACATCTTCACTAACTTGTGGGGTGTACAGAAGTACTTGTGCAGACATTTCCAGACAAAGATACAATAAGAAATTTGCTTTCCCTGGAAGGCTACATATTTTAACTCACTGATCAGCCTCTAGATGTATTCAAGATTTTCTCCCAACTAGCTCTGCATTGTCCCATAACACCTGCATCACTCCTTTGTACAAATTTGTATGCCTCGTACATCAAATGCATTCCTATTGATGTGCCTCTCTAATCTCTCTTAACAGTGTTACTAAGAGTGGCAGTCCTGCAGTTGTGTTTGTCACACACTTATGTTTTGAGACTCTCTTTACTAACTGTTGATAATTTTCCTCTAGGTTATTGGATACATCATGTCTATCTTTGGCCTAAAAAGCTTAAATTTTGAAAATGTCCACAAAGACTATTACTTTAAATGGCCTTCCTTACAGTTATTAAGTTTTATAGTACCTGAGAAATAATAAAAAGCATTTTATAGTACATTTAAGCACATCTGACAAAGTTAGTAAAATCAGTATGCAATGCAAACTATACATGGGTAAAACAGAACCTGAGCAAAGATGCGCAGGAAAGAAATATAATAATGGGTGTAAAGCATGGTATACAAATTAATTTATGGAGAGACATTTCTTCAACTTAATGGCAATAAGTGTCCTAACAAACTAGGCAATAATTACCAACACATACTTAAGACTACTGACCAAATGGCAACTGTATGGTGAGAGACCAGTGGACAACTATAATATTCAAGCCATTCCCCTGCTCTTTGAAGCCATAATGGGCAAACAGAGAATGACAGGGTGCCAACTTCAGTCAAAAAAATAAAGGTTGTTCTCATCACAAGATATTAAAATGGTTGGGTTGTAAAGAAACTTTTAAATCTTACCACCACCAAACAAATTTGGTCAGTTATAGCACTATCTGAAATCTACAGCATTCACTTTCACCTGCTTTTCTACTTTAGCAGCTTATGTGGTTTTGTTCCATCAGCTCACACAAGAGTTCATAGGACATTAGTGCAGCTGGAGCACAGGACACAGCTGTACGAGTACATCCATATCATTCATTTGATACTTTAACCAGAGGTTCCATTTGTTTGTTTCGTAATTTAAATGATAAAGTTGCCACTGCAAATCTTGGAAGAAATGATTAAACTGCAGAGCCATGGCCTTAATCCCCATTATTACGTTAACAGTTGTATTCTGTGTCAATATTTTGTGAATATCATCTATTACACCAGGCTGCTGCTGCTGATAGCAGATAAAATGTCCTTGATCCCCTTTACAAACAAAATAAACTTACATCTGCTTAACTCCCTTGCTTAAAAGTTTGATTTAAAGGGTCCTAGAAAACTAGTCCAGGACATTTAGTAAAATAAGACAAAAAATACTAGCCAAAGACAATCTGATGAACTTAAGAAACCTCTCTGATATTAGTACACTTTCCCCCCAGAAAGACAGCAAACAGTGATGTAAAAGTCATCTGTTGACCAGAACCTCTTCTCCTGTCATTAACAAATATGGGTATGCAGTATCCAAATTATAGAAGCAAATACCACTTAAAAACATGGGTCATGCATACCATAGACAACGGCTAAGAAAGTTAACTTTTAATTTAGTTATTTGTTTTTAAGGATGGTTACTTAGAAACAAGGTACATGGCTGAAGTCACTGAACTCGAGCAATACAAGAAATGTTTATTTATAGTTGCTGGTTAGCAGGAAGGTGTGCTAAGAATGCATCCTGTTTTCAGTTTTAACCACAGCACAGCTGTGGTTGAAACTTTATGTTGCATTCTTTTCATACAGCTAAAGCACTACATTGGTACCATACTGGGAACAAAAATGATGCACATTTAAGTAAAGATTACAGTGTTGCTTTATATACATAAAAATTAAAGGAGTACGCTTACACTGGGATTTTTTTTTGTGTGTGTGTGTTGGGACTTGATCTGGTAAAGCGTGTACAAGCACAGGACCGTTTACATGGAGGAAGGAATGCAAACCTCATTACTGTCAACAGAACAAAAACCTAAAGATACTAAAGATCTACATACCTGCAATAAAAAAAAAACAAATAAACAAAGGAGGTACACAAGTAATAAAAAAGTAACATTAGGAGAAATGTTCTCTCTCAAATAATGGATGCACAGACACTGAAAACAAAATAACGGTGTAACAAATTTTCTTTGCAACTTGTTGATAACTTGTACATAATACGTATTCACTCTTGCAGAGTGCAGTCGAAAAATGTTTCATTGTTTAAAACTTCAACCTCCATCTCCCCACCAAAAAAGAAAATGCTATGAATTTGTTCAGTCAGCTTCAATGAAATAAACTGTTAGCAACATGCATACAATTGTAATGGCACAATAACTGAAACCACTGAATTAATGTTACTGTACTATCCTTCACATGTTAACCAGCACATTACATGACACTGCTGGCATGTATGACAAATACAGCGCCATTATACAGTCATCAATAACTCTACTGTTCTTGTAACACAGCCTTATAACCCAGGCACAAAAATCACAACACATGTATAGGACTACAGTATTTCTCAGTGCAGTGTTTCACAAGAAACACCTTGCCTACAAAGCTTACCCATAGAGATGCACATTTTCTCCATGGGAAAGCTTTACATGGATCATCTTTTTCTTATTTTTTTACTTGCCAGACATTAAGGAGTAGGTGTTCAGTATAATCCCCAGTCCAACACAGGGAACTGTACTATGACATTTTAATGGATACAGAGAATGGCAAGGGCTGCCCCAGCTAGCCAGGCCATCTCAGCCCCCAACTCCTGGACATGCACAGGAACCCTTCCAGTGGACGTATCTTGTCCAGTAAGTGAAAGATATAGTTAAACACGGTCCATTATCTTGGGTAGTTTTCTATGACTGGGTGGTATTTTTATAATCCTACTGGACCCAGCTGGTTACACTGAATTGCACCCTCTCACATTTAAATCAGGTTGCACCTGCCTCCTTTTACAAGGCTAGTTAATTTTGTCCATGTTAGACTCCCACTGGTCAAGAAACCTTAGGTCCCCAATGGCTGGGATACACCAACAAAGATCTCCTACTGGTTGTCTGTCTTGGTTGGTTGTTCCGCTCCATCACATGTGATTCCCCAGTTAACAGCTGCTGGTCAAGAAACCTAAGGACCCCATTGGATTGATTGTTATAACTGATGACTCTCATTGGTGAGACTGCCTGGATGGGCTGGGCTAGTGTCTCTAACACCAGACCTGTCCCACCATTATCTGCACTGACCAAGTGGTGGACTGAGCCAAATTGTTTATGGTACAACTTTAGAATGAGCTCATTTTTTTAAACATTTAAAAATAGCAAGATTTTGCTCAAAAAAAGTGTAACCATGCCTCCACCCACAATCTCTATGCAACAGTTTATGCTCACCCCCCCCCCAGCCCATTATAGGATCATAAGTTACTAGGCTATTGGTCCTGAGGCACTTACCAACCTAGCCAAGAATTTAGCCCAACATGGGCTAAATTCTTGGCTAGGCTGGTAAGTGCCTCAGGGCCAAAAGCCTGGTCCTGAAAGTAGCAACCCTAGAAACCTACTCGCATTCAGCTTCCAACCAGTCGCCACTTCACTTATCTGTACACCTTGATCAAAAAATTAAAACCCACTATACTTTCTGCTGATCAACTCCCTGACGAGTACCTACAAAAATCAGCTGATGCTATTGCTTACCCCATCTCAATACTAATCAATCGAACCATAGTAGAAGCTAAAATTCCCACCATCTGGAAAATATCCTATGTAATCCCACTTCACAAAGGAGGCAGCTCTACTGAATTTTCCAATTATAGGCCAATAGCTATACTCCCTCCACTTGCAAAGATTATGGAAAAATGTATTCATAGACAACTCATGCACCACCTAATCCAGAACCAACTTATGGCAGACACTCAGCATGGCTTCCGTCCTCATCACAGCACTACTTCAGCCCTCCTAGCCTTTACCAACACCATAAACCATAATCGCAACAATAATTATATATCCTCAGCCCTCTTCTTGGATCTTTCCAAGGCATTCGATATGGTTGATCACCAACTTTTAATCCACACCCTGCAAACATTCTGTCTAGATACTAGAGCCCTTCAATGGTTTTAATCCTACCTGAATGGTCGACAGCAGGCTGTCCTCTGGCAGAACAAACTCTCCAACCTTCTACCTAACACCCTTGGAATACCACAAGGCTCTATATTAGGGCCCTTGCTGTTCTCCATCTTCATTAACGACCTTTATACTGTCATCCCAAAAGTCAGCTGTATCCAATATGCTGATGACTCTACTCTGATTTGCTCAGCCACATCTCCAGTAGGGTTATGGTCAGCTACCCAGACCAACTTTAATACAATAGAAAACTGGCTTTCCAAACATCGTCTGATCCTAAATCCCCAAAAAAACTAAAATGCTGTTATTTTCACCAACACGTAGGTCTACCACTTTTACCTTTACCATAAAATCAAATGATGGCATAATAATCTCCCCTGACCACTCTACAAAACTATTAGGTGTCATCATAGACAATAATCTAAAATTTGACCTACATGTTAACCAAACTATCAAATCCATCAATAAAAAACTAGGGTCACTTTACAGAATAAAAGCCTTCCTAACCCCTTCAGCTAAAATTGCCATAGCTCACTCTCACCTTCTTTCAACCCTTCTGTATGCATCCCCTCTACTCTCGAATTTAAACAAGACTGTCCTTAAACTCTCAATTTGCTACAACCACATTGCCATGTTTGCTACTGGGCTGCCTTTTAGGACACATCATTGCATCAATCTAAATCAGCTTGGGTGGCTTGAACTACCCAGCCTAATCCAGTGTAACCAACTGATTATGGCCTATAAAATCCTCTATAATCCGGACAATACTCCTGCACTTAAAAATATTATCACCCCCTATAACGATCCTAGACCACTTCGATCCTCTAACAAACTACTAATTCAGACTAGCAAAATTAATAACACAGCTGGTGATTCTCTCTTTGCAAACTCTGTAAGTAGATCCTGGAACTCTCTTCCAGCTGATATTACCTTACTTTCCACCTTACTTTCCACCTTAGGTCAATTTAAAACTAGACTCAAACAACATTTGTCACTTAACTGGCTATGTCAATGTATCAAGCCTGGCTAACTCTCTCTAGAATGTGTAAAAATCTGCTAACCAGTTTACTGTGTAATTTAATTTAATCCTGACTTGCGCTCAGGATTAACTGTAACCTGTGGAACTTGTTTAACTTGCTTACTTATGTAATCATTGTAAACAGTCTGTTTGTAATATGTAATGCTGGTATTATGTAATGCTGTATCTGCTTACCCTTGGAGCTTTTCTCCCCGGGCCTCCGCTGAAAATGGACATGCATCCAGTCGGACTATCCCGGTCAACAAATGTAAAATAAATAAAATAAAGTCAGCATCCGATGCCCCTGTCCAGCAGGGACACGGGTGGAATCCCAGGGGTATATTTTCTGTTCCCCATCTAGTTATCCAGGTTGTGCTTAAAAAGGGTTAATGAGGTACTCCGTTTAACATAGACAGGGAGTCTAATTCCACAGAAGGGAGAGTCTCTGGGACACAAATCTGTCCCACAAAGTCCTATTGATGTCAAAAACCAGGTTGAGTTTGTGCATGCAGGTTACTAGAGTGGAGCTTGACTTGCAGATATGCAGCAGTCCCATCAAGGCGGGGTATGAAACTGCTTTGTATGCCAGACAGAGGTCACCTCTGTGGAGTCTGTAGGAGATTGAGTAGAGGGACAGGGCCTTTAGCCTATCTGTGTAGGGTAGATGTTTGAGGCCCTGGATTCTCCTGGTGGGGAACCTCTGTGGTCTCTCCAGCTGCTGCATGTGCTTTGTGAGGTACATGACAAAAGGGGCATTGTACTCAATCTTCTTTCTGCTTTCCCGGTTAGGGGTCGCCACAGTGGATCACCTGTCCACTCAGAATTGGCAGTGGAGTTTTACTGTGTCAAGTTGCCAGCCCGGCGCCCAATCTTCCACAGAAGGCACACATGCACACACTCACACCTAGGGCCAATTTAGAGTGTCCAATCCACCTACAGCATGTCTTTGGGAGGAAACTGGAGCACCCAGAGGAAACCCATGCAACCATGGACATGCAGACTCTGCACAAAAGGCACCCCAGCCGAGAATCGAACCTGGAGAACCTCTTGCTGTGAGGCGGCAACGCTAACCGCTGCACCACCGTGGCTGCCCCAGGGCACTGTACTCAATAATGGGTCTTTATAAGGGAAGAATACAGGGATGCTATGACCACCTTGTCCCTGGATTAGAGATACCCTTACTAATGAGGTGGCCAAAAGGTTAGTTAACTGGAGTGGAAAGTCGATGCTCCAGGACCCTGGTGCTACAGACTGCTGGTGTTGCCTTCTCAGCACCATGAAAGTCAGGCAAGTGGAACTTCGGACTCCATAACCCATACTGGTCAAATGTCTTTTTACACTAGTATCCAAAGTAATGGCAAGATGAGAAATTCTAGAAGCACAGTTCCACTAGTAAAAAGCATGGCTGGTATACTGCAGTTCATCAACATCATTTCCTAAGTTGTCTCTTCTTATAAAAGTCATGATGCTCACAAAATACAGCTTTAAATTTTAATTCTTATAAACAGATCTGGAGAAGTCTTGTAAAGAATAGGATGAAAGCAGCCATGAAAATCACTTCACAAATTTTGTAGGAAAATAATTTTTAAACATTTTTTAAACAACTGGACTCCATAACTATTCTTACTTCTTTAAGATGACTCATCTCACTTCTTATTTCCAGTTAGCAAATTTTGTTCAACTACACAAGATAAGTTGTTGTTGTGTCTTTCGGCTTTTCCCGGTTAGGGGTCACCACAGCGGAACTCCGGTCCGCTAATGATTGGTAGTTGATTTTTCCATGCAGAGTTACCTGCCCTGACGCACAACCTTCAACGAAGGTACACTCATTCACGCATGTCTCCACGCAGAAGATGCTCTAGCTGAGAATCGAACCGGACAGCGTCTTACTGTGAGGGCAATAACGCTACCGCAGCACCACCACCACCACAGACTACTAACCAAAGATAAGTATGTGTGCTAATTTTTTTGAAGAGCAGACTACAACCAGTGCAGCTAGCAACTTCAAACTCATTTCAACCACCTCATTCAGTCCTAGAGAAGGTTCTTTGGGGGGGGGGGGTTGAACAATGTGCTCCTACTGCAGAGAGGGTCTGCCCATCTTTTTCACACCTGTAGAATGCGTCTTTCACTTTCCGGCCAGAGAAAGAACTGCCATAAAAGGCTGCATTGATGAATGAGAACTTTAAGGGCTCGACAAAATCACACAAATGAATTCAGGCATGCCACCAGATGGGGATTCCTGAACCCACCACCCTTGAGGCACCTTCTGCTATATGAGAGATAAGCCTCATGGATGAATTAGAAAGGATTGTAGGGCTGCCAAATGAAAGGTCACAGAAGCCAGAGTCTCAGCAGTCATGGTCTCAGGAAGGAATGTTGACAGTACCTTTCTCAAGTCCCTCTGTAGTCTTGTAAAGTGTACATAGTAGTTCAGCGATTTAAGGGCAAAAGTCGCTGAAGCACAGATACTTCCCAAATCTGTCTAAAGCCCTAGACTCTGTTAGGGGGATGGATAGAGGAACTCTGCTCTGCAAGGTCCTTCTTGGTAGATACTGCCATGACCTTAGCATCTATGGGCATTCCCTTGCTCCATAACTCCCTTCCTACAGGTGGTAGGGGAGAATCCAATCCAGTCTTTTGGGAACTGGCTCAACTGTGTCTAGTTTCTTCTATGCTCACCCAGAGATCAAGTCAATGAAGTTGTCTATGGGCAGAGTTACAAAGGAGGTAAACAGGTCAGACCCAAAGGCCTTCAGGAACATTGATTCCTCTGAAGAAGGGTTATCGGCAGACCAACCACCTCTCTGCTTAAGAATCTCAAGAATGCCTCCAAATGAAACGTCTTCAGGTGGCAATCTTGGGGACCCTTCCCCTCCATCAAAATCAGCTTCTTTGGTGACGTACTCATGAGGGGAATTCAAGTGCCTCCTCTTCCTAGTGACTTCCTCAGTGGGATGCTACAGATAGGTGTTGGAAGAGAAACAGAAATACCCTGCTGAGTAACCTGCAGAATTCAGGCTGGCTGCCCTGTGGCGAAGAATGATGAGGCTCAAGGCACAGAGCCACAAGGGATCCAGAGGTAATATCCAAGGGGGTAGGAACCATCCATCCTGCTGAAGCAAAGAACACTCACTCCACCACCTCAAAAGTAGTACTCTCTGGAAAAAAGGAAGCAAATGGAGCCAAGAAGCCATGTTTCCATTCCATCAACCCCCCCCCCCCGCCCACTCAAAAAGCCATCCACCCAAGGCAGAAGTCGGAGCAGAGCTGCCCAGTGCCAAGGTTCTGAAGGGAAGAGATGGCTCCAATAATTTTCTAGTCAACTCTAATCCCTCGGGTCCAACAGGGACAGTCAGACACCCTCAGTTTTGGAGCTAGTGCACTCAATCTAGATGGTCCTGGGAGACTCTGATCAAAGGGCTCCAAAATGATATGTTTGCTCAGAGTAGGAGCTGACTTTCTGATCCAAAGGGGTAGAAGCCACAAGAATTCCCATTTGAATCTGCACAGAGAAATTTCATCATCATTCTGTCCACATCAGCCTCAGTAAGACTTCCGGAAGAATGAGAAGGAAGAATGAGAAGAAGCCAATGATGGGGACCTTTAGTGCCGGCAGGATTCCAGGAAAGGTGAAGTACTCTGGAGGGTATCGGGTCTATTGAGGGAGAATACCTGGTTCTAGGCAAAGGCTTCAAATCTGATGAGGCCTTTGTCAGTTTGGATGCAGGCTGAGCAAGAGCAGTCTTTGGATCCAACTTACGGTTCTTCCGAAGCGGCTTTGTGGTAGGATCCAATGAAAAAGAGTTGAGGACCAGAAGGTCTTGAAGGCTTGGAAGAAGGCTCCTTTGACTTGGGTTGGGGGGGGAGGGGTTGAGCCTCAGCAATAGCCTCTGAAAAGGATGAGGATGGTAATCCTTTCAAAATTAACTTATTTTTTTCTATCTGCAACAGCTTGTGGGTTAAAGGCCTTACACATCCCACAGTCTTCCTGAAGATGGTCTGCGGCAAAATAATATAAACACAAAGCCTGTGCATCAGAAAGGAGCAATTTGTGCCCATATTTCTGGCATTTTTTTAAAGCCAGAAGGACCTTTTTCAGACATTTTTGCTCTAAACAGACCGAAATATAAGGAAAGCTTTTTTGTTAAATTAGTAGAAAAATAAAAAATGGAAAAAGACTGCCAGCAATGGTAAGAAGAACTACACTAAAAAGTGGAACAGGAAAAAAAATGGAGAAAAAAAAAACAGTACAATAATATAAATACACTAGAGTGTAAAAAGGAAACATTTAGTAATAAAAGTTTAAAGATTTATACTGACTGGAAAAAAAGAGAAATAAACTTCTCTCATAATGGAAACTGCTCGAGAGCTCAAGGGAACCGCATCTAAACATGAAAGCGGCAAACAAGATCTGAGACATGTTAGGAGTTGGTGCATTTTGGGTAAGGGAGGAGCTTGAGAGTTTTGTGGTGGCAATGAGCTACAGTGACGGCAGAGTGAGATCACAGGAGAGGAGATCAGATCCAAACCAAACTGTTGAGGAATGAATGAAAATGGACACCAGATTTTACTTTTCTTTGCCCTACTCTAATATTCATATTAGCAATCTGTTTCCACAACCCAGTAAGAGTCAGGGAAAAATTATCATTACATGATAAAATGATCAGCTAATGAAACAGTTAAGACTAAGGACACATTACATATGATTAGTCATTTTCTGTCCCTGGAAGCTTAACATGCACTCTGCAATCCACAGACATTCTGATATCCATTTGTTCTAGCAAAAGAACTCCATATCTTTTCTTCAACTTCACTTTTTAGACATGCATAAACTATCTTTATTCCTGACCAGCTGACTTCCAACAGTGGCACTGTACAAAATTACATTTGATAGATGCGAGGGGAAAACTGTCTGTCTAGACTGCCCTTTAGATACATTTAATATTTTACCTCCTATTGTCCTTCACCCTTGGCCCATCTATTTTATGAAGGTATTCCAGAAAGCACTTTGTTCTCCAACATCACTGCGGTAATCTCATGTGGATCCACAACCTGCTCAGTGAAGTACTTTTACATGTTTAACCATAGCCTCACCTCAGGCTTCGTGCCCACTGAGTGGCGTACAGCTACAGTTATCCTGCTCCACAAGGGACGATCCACCTTGGATCCCGGGAACTACCGTCCCATCAGTCTGACAAGCCTGATTTGCAAGGGCATGGAATGCATTGTCATGGAACTTATAAACAAAGATATTGGCAACCTTCAAACACTAGACCCCACCCAGTTTGGGTTTGTGAAGGGCCGATCTTGTCTCCTGAATCTGACTGACTTCTTCGAATCAGTCTCCAGAGCTCTGGATGAGGGTAAGGCAGTCCACATAGCCTATCTAGACCTCGCCAAGGCCTTTGACACCATCCCCCACTCTGGAATCATAGATAAACTTACTAAGCTGGGCATAAATCCCTACGTCACTCGATGGGTTGCTAACTGGCTTACTGAGAACCCAGACAGTAAAAGTAGCAGACTCCAAATCCAGCTCCAGACAAGTGACAAGTGGAGTACCTCAGGGTTCAGTCCTAGGACCACTCTTGTTTGGCATCTACTTCTCTGAAATACAGGCCAACACTAAGGGACTCTGGCTAACAAAGTTTGCAGATGACTGCAAACTGGGAGCCATTATTGAATCCCCAAATGATGTGGATATTCTACAAAAGGGCCTTACAGAAACAGATGCCTGGTGCCAGAGCCATGGGCTCAAGCTTAATGCCAAGAAATGTATAGTTATCCCCTTTGGAAAAAAACATGTACCCATGAATTACCACATAGGTGGCAGGACACTAAACATCGAAAGTGTGATGAGAGACTTAGGGACACAGGTGGACAGTGGTCTCACTTTCGATAACTACATTGCCACAACAGTCAGAAAATCCTTCTATGTGACACACCTCATCACCAAGGGCTTTACATCCAGAAAAAAGGAGGTCATTGTCCCACTGTAGTCATCCCTCATTAGACCCATTATAGAGTATATAATGCCCCATTTAGTATGTACCTCACGAGACATCTGCAACAGCTTGAAAGGCCACAGAAATACCTCACTAAAAGAATCACAGGCCTAAAACAGATGCCATATACTGACCATCTAAAAAAACTCCAGCTATACTCTGTGGCATATCATCTACTCAGAGGTGATCTCTGCTTAACATACAAGGCCATGTCAAACCCTGAGCTGTTGGACATGCTCCACTTAAAGAAATCCCAATCCCTTAGAGACGCACGCTCCAGGGATCTAAACCTAGTCATCACAATGAACAAAACATGCTAGAGGGATAGGTTCCTGACCCAGAGACTCCCCATACTCTGGAATAGACTGCCCATACATATCAAGCAGAGCGCCTCTTTGGCCCTCTTCAAAAGGAACCTTGATGACTGGATGGGAGATAGGAAATTCACCCCAGGGATCATGTCAGTCGCCCTGCTAGACAGGGGCCCGGAGAAGTAAATATTGTGAGAAGAAATATCCAGGGAATTGTTATGGCTAGGCTTGCATAGGCCCTATTGCCGATAGCCTAGTTCCAACCTATGTTGGTTCCTGCAACCTCTGTGTCCCTTCATTATCAGGACCAATGGATTCATATCACCAAGACATGATCCTATACAACAACCACGTCTGCCATCGCTTGTTGTTCCTAGTGAAAGAGGTCCAGTTCTCCAGGTTATTGACTTACTTGCACTTTGTTTACTCTGCTAGTAATATTAGGCCAATGGCCTCTTTTCAGGGGAGGCTTGAGGTGGGATTAATACTAACTCATGGAAATTTGGTCAGGTAATGGGGAACTTCTACTCTTTTTTCAATAAATGCCATGAGATCTTTTACATCCACCTGAGCTACCACCAATTCAGGCAGATGAGGTCTTTGTTTAATGTCTCATCCAAAAGATGGTACATTCAGGAATCCCCATATGCTATACTGCAGTGTCAGTACTGGAAAATCTCTGGTCATATCCACCTACCCCTATCCCATGCAGGGAATTAATATAATTTGTTTCAGCACTTAAACCATGACATATGTGCTACTGACATCTATATGAATTACATGTAGCATTATGGAATCCATTGAAAAAATGAAAAATGGGCATACACTGATTACTTTTAAATCACTAGTGCCGTCATTGTTTCAGCATTTCACATGAACCCCAGGTTCCTTTGTGCTAGCATATAGTTCTGTCTGTGGTCTCCTTATCCTCGTAATTGCATTGTCTTGAAAATATGCAACAACTCTGTGATCAAAGCAACTGCCATTAAAAGTAACAAGGTGTCTCTAATTTGCCTTAGTGACCGACAAGAAAAAGAAGTTATGTCTTACCATAACGTTCCATCTGTATTGTTGATCCTCGTTCAGTCATTAC